>NC_133655.1:154310212-154405019 GCF_009905375.1 Apium graveolens | reverse complement strand
GGGGGGGGCAGGAAACGGTTTTAAACAGTCGTTATTGAGCCGTTTTGAACCTGCCGGAGGGGTTTCCGGTGACCGAAACCGGCAACTGGCATCTGGGATTTCCAGAAACCGGCGCCGTGTTCTTGGTTCCCGCCGGTCAGTCACCCAACTCCAGCCGCCCTCTGATCCTCCTGTTCCAGAATAAATTGATAAACACTGTTTCTGCCATATTTTATTTTATTTTTAATTCAAAATTCAATTTCAATTTTTAAAACCATATTTTTTTTTAAAAATCATTTATTTATTTTTTGAAATTAAAAAATTATTTTTTATTTCCAAAAATAATTTCTTTTATTATTTACAAAAATCTAATTTGATTTAATTATTTATAATTCAGTTTAGTTAATTATTTATGAATTTAATTAATTGATTAAAATCATTTAATCAATTAATTTCATTTATAAATAGTTAAATAAATGTAAATTATTTATAATTAATTCAAATAATTTAAAAATTGTTTTAAACTTTTAAACTTTATATTTTGGTATTTAAAAGTCAATTAATATTATTATTAATTGATTTAATTCGATCTAATTCTTATTTTATTCATAATAAATAAACCGTTCGTCCGTTTAATACGAAACGGACGCGTACAGACTCAGAAAAACATTACGCTTTCAAAAAATACTTTTGAGACCTAATTTATTTTGTATTGCAATGTTATTAGATTTGTTAGTCCTTTTGAGTCGGTATCTGATCGGTAAATGTTATTATTGACTTGATTTTAATTCTGAACATACGGAGACCTATGTTTTGACGATCTGACTTATGTGTTACATCAAATATATGATTACGTGATATATGAATACCATGATTATGTGTTATAGATATGCATGCTATCTGTTTACAGTTTTAAAATGCCTTGATTAGTTATAAACGATCGGGTAGATGTCAAGACGTATAGTTACGTCGATTGAGTTTGGTTCTGTCAGTTAAGTTAGTCCTTTTATTTATAGAATCGAGTAGCAAGGAGTGGAGTCAAGTGTTAGACGGAGTTAGTAGCCAGCAACTATAAGCAGGGTTTTAGTAAGAAGTTATTGGAGCATACCAGGCAAGTACCCTAACTCCACTTATCGTTTAAGTGACGTTTATTTGAATCATATTCTACAAGTATATCTATTTTCACTTATTGTTCAAGTGATACTATTATGAATTATAGTCTGCAATATCTATATCTTCACTTATCGTTCAAGTGATGATTATTCTGACTCTATTATTCAATTGCTATACTATTCTAAGTTCAAAATAGTTAAATGTTTTTACCTTTCGCTATAACTTACTCTATACAGTGAAACTTTGAATTGAGATTAGCGAATAACTAATTATTCTGGTTATTTCGCCATTGGTTGTTGAGATAACTCTGGACCATGAGAAATGGGGAGTTATGTAGTTAAGGATGTCATTTGATTCTGACTCCTTTGATTGAAAATTATTTTATGGGTTGGATGGTTGCGTAAGAGGCCGTGACGGTAGTCCAGCGTGAGCTATGTGTTATATAGGATATAACCCCTTGCTAGGCCGATATGTGCTTGGGTACCCTTTTGTTTTAGTTGGATATGCTTCGGCATACCGGTGTTGCTCCGCGGCTGATCACCGGCGGCAACACACCGTCGTTCGAGGATTCCAATCCCAAAATAAAATACATATGCAAATGTTATTTATTATCAAAATATATATCAGTTTTTGATACTATTCAGGTATTGTGGTTTGGTTTTGTTCATCAGATATATTGTTGTTGTTGTTCTAAATCATAAGCTATATACTGCTTGCTGAGCATTTCTTTCGCTCATACTTGTTTCATATCCTGATTTCTTCAGCTAGGCCAGGGCAAGCTGAGTTCCAGGTCTGACCATAAGTTGTGTGCTTGTAGATAGTGTGGTGTGTTTTCCAGGTAGACAATTTGGGACGCTTAGCTAGTCTAGAGGTTTGTAATAAATTTGAATAAGTTGTAAACTAATTAGACTTATGGTTTGTGATAACAATTGGTTTGTATTAGTGCATGTTCCATACTATAACCTGTGATCGATCCAGATGCATGCAAGGGGTCATATTTATTATATTATTCCGCTGTGATTATTTTATTATGGTTTATTGGCTAGTGACCCCCAAATCTAGACCCCGAGTTTGGAGGGCGTCATAGGTTGGTATCAGAGCTACAAGTTATGGCCACTGAAACAGGCTTAGGATTGTCATAAGTGAGTCATAGAAAGATCACATAAGATAGGCGCGTGTAGTTTAGCTCTTATAGGGTTAAATTTAGGTTATTGGGTTGGGTTATAGTTAAGTTATTTAGGTTCCCTGTTTTGTGTTTAGCTCTTGGCTTTTATGCCATCGCTTTGTTATTTTGTTGTTTTTTGAGGATGGTAAGAAGTGATGAAAGAGGTTGGAAGCTTGTGTTGCAACCCCATCCACCGTTTGTTGGTTTATTTGAGATTTTGAGCAAGAGTTTCAAAGGTTTGGATAATTCTTCATCAATTTTCTTTGTGTTATTATTCTCGAGATAATAAGCAGGATTATGTGATAATCATGCCGCTTGTGTTAATATGGTAGCAAGTTTATGATATTTTGAGAAGAGATAATGCTGAGAATCTTGATATGCAAAGAATTGCTACATATTTGACACAATGCTTGACAGATTATTATATATGTTGCTTATTTTCTTACCAGAATAATGGCACCAAAAGAAGGAATAATTCAGGAGAAGATCGTACCGAGAGTCGGACAGATCCAGCGATTGTCCAGATGTTGGGACTGATGCAACATCAGGTATTGCATCTTACGCAGCAGCAATAACAGAAGCAACAAGCAGCAGCACCACCTGCAGTGACTTTTAAGCAATTTCAAGCGGTGAAACCACCTGAGTTCAAGGGAAGTGTTGACCCCGTGGAAGCCAATGCATGGCTCAAGGAGATGGAGAAGGCTTTGACTTAGTCGGAGTGGGAGCTGGACAGAAGACCAAGTTTGTAAGCTACTTTTTGAAGGGTGAGGTGAACTATTGGTGGGAATCCACACGAGCATTGGAAGGAGGTGAGTTTATAACTTGGGAGAGGTTTACAGAGCTGTTCCTGGAGAAGTATTTCCCGAGGTACATAAAGAATTAAATGGAGATCAAGTTCTTGAACTTAACTCAGGGAGATCTTACTGTCGCTGAGTATGAAGCTAAGTTTACTAAATTGGCAAGGTTTGTGCCAAATTAGGTTGATACAGATGAAAAGAAAGCAAGAAGGTTTGAACAGGGATTGAGATTTTGGATTCATAATAGGGTGGCCATGTTGAATTGACTTCATATGTGGCAGTGGTTCAGAAGCAATGCTGATTGAAAGTAAGAGTGACATGTCTCAGAAAGGAAAGGATGGGAAGAAAAGGAAAATAGAAACCTCAGGAGGAGGCCAGCAACAAGGTAACTTCCAGAGCCGTTTCAATAAAAGGCCAGAGTTTCAGGATAATAAAGGTGTGGGATTCAAGAAACCACAGCCAGGAAATGGAAACCGTTTTCAGAATTCAAATCAACAGAGGCCCAATCGTCCACCAGCGTCAGATTGCAAGTTTTGTGGTAGAATGCACTTTAGGATTTGTAAGGCTAATGTGTTGTGTTACAAGTGCAATCAGAAGGGGCACTATGTTAATGAGTGTCGAAGTCAGACTACAGCTAAAAAATTAGGGACATTGTGCTTTAAATATGGAAAGATGGGGCATATTGCCAGGGACTGCCAGACAACTGAACCAGCAACTAATGTGGTGAGGATTGAAGGACCACCAGCAAAGGACCAGCCAAAGGCCAGGACATTCAATATGACTATGCAGGATGCTGTTCAGAGTTCTGACGTGGTTGCAGGTACGCTTCCAGTCAACTCCGTAAATGCTAAAGTTCTATTTGATTCTGGAGCTACAAGGTCATTTATTTCTCAAGATTTTGTCGATAAAACTGCATTGTGAAGTTAAGTTGTTAGAACAAGCGTTAATGATAAAGTTAGCTAATAAGAATCAAGTTTCCGTCGACCGAGTGTGCCCGAGGTGTGACATCGAGATAGGAGGACATCATTTCTATGCCAACTTGATACCTTTTAAATTGGGAGAATTTGATGTTATATTAGGAATGGATTGGTTGTCCGAGAATAACGCTCAGATTGATTGTAAGAATAGGAAAGTGAGACTTCAGACATTGGATAGCAAAAAGAAGATAATATTTCGAGGGAGTAAGCAGGAAAAAAAAGTTCTTAACGATAGCTCAAGCAAAGAGGTTATTGCGTCAAAATTGTGAGGCATATTTGGCTCATGTGATAGACACCAACAAAGAAGTTCCAGCACTAAAAGCAATTCCAGTCGTCAATGAGTTTCCAGATGATCTTCCAGGATTACCTCCCGATAGAGAGATTGAATTTGTAATTGATTTAGCACCCGGAACAGATGCAATTTCTAAGCTCCGTATCGAATGACACCAGTGGAGATGAAAGAATTAGCAACTCAGCTGCAAGATCTTTTGGAGAAAGGAGTTATAAAACCCAGTGTATCCTCGTGGGGCGCACCAGTACTGTTTGTCAAGAAGAAAGACGGGAGTATGCGAATGTGTATTGACTATCGAGAACTGAATAAGCTGACCATTAAGAAAAAGTACCCGTTGCCAAGGATCGATGATTTGTTTGACCAATTGAGAGGCGCTGCATGGTTTTCTAAGATTGATTTAAGATCCGTATATCATCAACTGAAGATCAAGCTAAAAGATATTCCGAAGACCGCATTCAAAACCAGATATGGGCATTATGAATTTCTAGTGATGGCATTTGGATTAACCAACGCACCAACAACTTTTATGGATCTAATGAATCGAGTATTCAAGAATTATTTGGATAAATTAATGATCTTGTTTATAGATAACATTCTGATCTATTCCAAGATAGAAGAAGAATATGCAGAGCACTTGAGGATAGTTCTGGAGATACAGCGACAGGAGAAATTGTACGCAAAGTTTTCCAAGTGTGAATTTGGTTAAAAGAAGTACGATTTCTTGGGCACGTGATTAACAATAAAGGAGTGGAAGTGGATCCGGCAAAGATTGAAGCTATAATCAACTGGGAAAGACCAAAGACACCAATGGAAGTAAGAAGTTTCATGGGACTAGCAGGTTACTACAGAATATTCGTGCAAGATTTTGCAATGATAGCTACGCCGTTGACAAAGCTTACCAGGAAGAACCAAAAATTTGAATGGGACGAGAAGTGTGAGGAGAGTTTCCAAGAATTAAAGAATAGATTAGTATCTTCACAAGTGCTAGTCTTACCAGGTGATCAAGGAAACTTTGTGATCTATAGTGCCGAATCGTATAAAGGATTGGGATGTGTTTTGATGCAACACGACAAGGTGATAGCCTACGCTTCAAGACAGTTGAAACCACATGAAGAGAAGTATCCAACGCATGATCTTAAATTGGCAGCTATAGTGTTTGTATTAAAGATACAGAGGCATTATCTGTATGGGGAAAAGTGCGAGATCTATACAGACCACAAGAGTTTGAAGTATATCTTTACCCAGAAGGAATTGAACATGAGGCAGAGAAGGTGGCTAGAATTGATTAAGGACTACGACTGCACTATCAACTATCATCCAGGTAAAGAAAATATGGTGACCGACGCTCTGAGTAGGAAAGAAAGGTTAAATATGATCACTTCATCTGAGGAATTGATCAAGGAGTTTGAGAAGCTTGAAATAGAGGTCAGTACCCCCAAGTATATCTACGGATGTGTTGTGTGCAATGTCTTTTCATCCAGAAATATTAGAGAAGATAAGAAGATGTCCGGAAGAAGTCATGAGCCATGAACGAGACAATTTGACAGGAGAAGAGATAGGAAGTCAAAAGGATGATAAGGGTATATTAAGATTTTCTTCCAGAATATGGATACCCAACATGGCCGAGCTAAAAGATGAAATTCTTCAAGACGCTCACAACTCCAGATATTCAATTCATCCCGGAAGTACGAAGATGTACAGAGACTTAAGAGAAAATTTTTGGTGGCCAAGCATGAAGAAGGAAATTTTGGAATGGGTAAATAAGTGTTAAACTTGCCAGCGAGTCAAAGTGGAACATCAAAGACCCAGTGGAATGATACAGCCATTGGACATTCCAGAATGGAAGTGGGAACATATCGCGATGGATTTGTAGTTGGATTACCGAGGACCAAGGCAAATCATGATACTATCTCGGTTATTATCGACAGGTTGACGAAGTCAGTGCATCTTCTTCCTATTAACGAGAGATTTTCAATGGACAAATTGGTTCGGTTATATTTGAAGGAAATTATGACACAGCATGGAGTTCCAGTATCCATAGTTTCAGACAGAGATCCTCGATTTAATTCAAGATTTTGGAGAAGTTTTCAAGATTATCTCGGAACGAAGCTGAATATGAGGACTGTGTATCATCCGCAGACATACAGTCAGAGTGAAAGGACAATTCAGACTATAGAAGATATGCTAAGGGTGTGTGCGCTAGATTTTGAAGGAAGTTGGGACGAATATTTGCATTGGTTGAATTCTCCTACAATAACAGTTATCATGCCAGTATTGGAATGCCGCCTTACGAAGCTTTGTATGGGAGAAGGTGCAGATCTCCAATATATTGGGAAGAAGTTGGTGAGAGAAAGATTTTGGGTCCAGAATTGATCCAGCAGACAAAGGAGAAGATAGAACTCATTCGAAAAAGATTACTGGCAGCTCAAGATCATCAACGCAAATATGCTGATCCTACTAGAAAAGATATGGAATTTGAAGTTGGTGAGATAGTGCTATTGAAAGTTTCACCTTGGAAGGGTTTATCAAGATTTGGGAAGAAAGGAAAGCTGAGTCCGCATTATGTTGGCCCTTTTGAGATTTTGAGGCGTGTGGGAAAGGTTGATTACGAGCTAGCCTTACCACCTCACATGCAGTATATCCACAATATATTCCATGTGTCTATGTTGAAGCGTTATCTGCCTGATTCAAATCATGTGATAGAATACAGCCAATCGAGATTCAGCCAGATATGTCTTTTGTAGAGCGACCAGTGCAGATTTTAGATAAAAAAGAAAGAGTGCTCAGGAATAAGTCTGTGTCTTTAGTGCGAGTTTTGTGGAGGAATCCCAAGGTTGAGGAGTCGACCTGGGAGCTGGAAAGTGAAATGTGATCCAAGTATCCTCACTTGTTTTCCTAGGCTGATTCTGAGGACGAAATCCTGTTAAGGGGGGAAGGATGTAATATCCGGGAAAGTTATGTGAATATTTTATGTTAAATAAATAAATATTATGTGTTTATATAAGTTAAAATGTTTATTGTCATGAGAGTACATGTTTTAAATGCTATTTGTGTTTTCGTGCGGATCCGAAAATTTTTCGATAGATTATTATGTGTTTAAACTGCAATTATATGAATCGATCTTTAATTTGGACTCGTATTTAATTA
This sequence comes from Apium graveolens, assembly GCF_009905375.1. Lineage (NCBI taxonomy): Eukaryota > Viridiplantae > Streptophyta > Magnoliopsida > Apiales > Apiaceae > Apium > Apium graveolens. Next base: position 154,397,549 of record NC_133655.1, on the reverse strand, counting down.
TGTCTTTATCAAGATACCTGTTTTATTTCATTTATGTGCATTTGGACGTATTTTATGCTTATTCGGGTTTCTGTTAATTTAAGTATCTTTTTGTTTTTCAAAAATAAACGGACCGGGACGCCACCGGGACGTTAAACCCCACAAAATCTGTGTTCTAATTTTTATAAAAATTATTCGTATTTCAAATACCCAATATTTTTGCATTTTTGAATTATTCGCAATTTTTTGGGGAATTTTGATATAAATTTTGTATTTTATCATTTTTAAAATTATTCCCCGTAATTATTATTTTGGGGCTTAATTATTTTAATTATGGGAATAAAAACACCCTTATTTGATTTTGGGTATTTATTTTACAGTTAATATAAATAGCTGATCAGATTATTTTATTCATTTTTATTTTATAAAAATTCAGAAAAATAGATTTATTCAAGAACAAATCCTTGGGGGTGAGATTTCTTCTTCAACTTCAATCACTGATTTTGATCGATTTAGAAAACCAAATCGGACGTTCTGCATATCACATTAATCCTTGTTTCAAGCTCTATCCATCCATACCAATTTTAGAACCTGAGGTGAAGTAAATTGTAAAATCGATTTTGTGTTCTTGAGGCTTGAATTCGTTTTTGATTTAGAATGATTGTTGTTTGATTTCAATATTATAGGTAGCTTTAAAATAATCAGGAGGGTCGATTTAGTATAAAGATTTGTTAATTTTGGTTTGGATTTCATGGAGTTCGCGTTTTGAGTTTTGTTGTTTTTTATTCGAATTTGTGTTCTTGTTAGTGATTGTCGAATGATATGGTTAGGGGTATTAGATTCCCTGTTTCCTTAGCTTCATTTTGATATAAAACCCATCGATTTTGGTATAGTAATCGTTGATTTCGTTCTTGGCCGGGGTAGTGTTCCTGAGGTTGCCGGAATCCGATTCAAATTCTCGGCCGGATTCTCAGATATTGACGTTGTTGCTGTGATTATCGTTGTCTGGAGGTATGGGAATGATACTGGGGGGGGGGAGAAAACGGTTTTAATCAGTCGTGATTGAGCCGTTTTGAGCCTGGCCGGAGGGGTTTCTGGTGACCGGAACCAACAAGCGGAATCTGGGATTTCCAGAAACCGGCGCCGTGTTCTTGGTTCCCGCCGGTCAGCCACCCAACTCCGGCCGCCCTCTGATCCTCCATGTTCCAGAATAAATTGATAAAAAATGTTGCTGCCATATTTTATTTTATTTTTAATTCAAAATTCAATTTTCAAAATCATTTCTTTTATTTTTAAAAATCATTTATTTATTTTTTAAAATTCTGAAAATTAGTTTTTTTATTTCCAAAAATTATATCTTTTATTATTTTCAAAATTTTGATTATTTATAATTCATTTTAGTTAATTATTTATGAATTTAATTAATTGATTAAAATCATTTAATCAATTAATTTCATTTATAAATAGTTAAATAAATGTAAATTATTTATAATTAATTCAAATAATTTATAAAAATTGTTTTAAACTTTTAAAAATTATATTTTGGTATTTAAAAGAAAATTAATATTATAATAAAATGATTTAATTCTATTTAATTCTTATTTTATTCATAATAAATAAACCGTTCGTCCGTTTAATACGAAACGATCGCGTACAGGCTCAGAGAAACATTACGCTTTCAATAAAAATACTTTTGAGACCTAATTTCTTTTGTATTGTAATGTCATTAGATTTGTTAGTCCTTTTGAGTCGGTATCTGATCGGTAAATGCTATTATTGACTTGATTTTAATTCTGAACGTACCGAGACCTATGTTTTGACGATCTGACTTATGTGTTATATGAAATATATGATTACGTGATATATGAATACCATGATTATGTGTTATGTGATATGCATGCTATATGTTTACATTTTTAAAATGCCTTGATTAGTTATAAACGATCGGGTAGATGTCAAGACGTATAGTTACGTCGATTGAGTTTGGTTCTTTCAGTTAAGTTAGTCCTTTTATTTATAAAATCGAGTAGCAAGGAGTGGAGTCAAGTGTTAGACGGAGTTAGTAGCCAGCAGCTATAAGCAGGGTTTTAGTAAGAAGTTATTGAGCATACCAGGCAAGTACCCTAACTTCACTTATCATTTAAGTGACATTTATTTTGAATCATATTCTGCAAGTATATCTATTTTCACTTATTGTTCAAGTGATACTATTATGAATTTTATTCTGCAATATCTATATCTTCACTTATCGTTCAAGTGATGATTATTCTGACTCTAGTATTCAATTGCTATACTATTATAAGTTCAGAATAGTTAAATGTTTTTACCTTTCACTACAACTTACTCTATACATTGAAGCTTTAAATTGAGATTAGCGAATAACTAATTATTCTGGTTATTTCACCATGGGTTGTTGAGATAACTCTGGATCATGAGAAATGGGGAGTTATGAAGTTAAGGATGTCATTTGATTCGACTCCTTTGATTGAAAATTGTTTTTTATACAGGATATAACACCTTGCTAGGCCGATATGTGCCTTGGGTAGATAGTGTGGTGTGTTTTCCAGGTAGACAGTTTGGGACGCTTAGTTAGTCTAGAGGTTTGTAATAAAATTTGAATAATTGTAAAACTAATTAGACTTATGGTTTGTGGTAACAATTGGTTTGTATTAGTGTATGTTCCATACTATAACCTGTGATCGATCCAGTTGCATGCAAGGGGTCATATTTATTATATTATTCCGCTGTGATTATTTTATTATGGTTTATTGGCTAGTGTTAGATATATTTGAGATGTCATGTCTAATATGTTTTATGTTTCGTTTTCAGATCTTAACAAACAGGAAATATCAGGACTTACTGGAATCAGTACTTACTGGAAGTCAGAAGATAGATATCAGAACTTAAGGTCATATCAGAACTTAAGTACGGGAGGACTTACAGTTGAGTGATTTACAGGATAGAAGATCGAGACTAAAATAAAAGAAGATAAGCATGGAAAGAGTTAGCAGATAATGAGACTTGTATAAGATATCTGATTGATATATTTTAGGAGACAGAATTATATTTCATATTAATTAGAAGTTATCTTGTAAATGTGTTGTATATAAACACAGACATAGGTTTACACTATATGTGTTATCATTATCGAGAAGATCATACATTGTAACCTAGCAGCTCTTAGTGATATTTGTTCATCGCTGAGAGAGAACAGTTCCATTGTAACAGAATTTATTATATTGAATATATCTGTTTACTGTTACTTATTTTCAAGATCGATTTGATTGTAATAACACTGTATTCAACCCCCTTCTACAGTGTTGTATGACCTAACAATTGGTATAAGAGCTTATCTGTAAACACACATACATTAAAGATCCAAACAATCATGTCTGAAGAAGAACAAACTCCAACCAAGCCCACTAAAACAGAAGAAACTCAAAAGACTCAAATCTATACTCGATATGAGACTATTAGGGTTCCCATACTGAGACCTTCTGAGTATCCCATATGGAAAGTGAAGATGGCTATGTTTCTGGAAGCTACAGATCTAGAATACCTTGACAGAATTAATGAAGGACCACATAAGCCAACCAAGCTCTATGTTGTAGTTGCAAATCAGCCAGCAAAGACCATACCAAAGGAGAAAAGTGAGTATACAGCTGAAGATATCTCATCCATTGCCAAGGATGCAAAGGTAAGGCATTTGTTGCATAGTGCCATTGATAATGTCATGTCAAACAGGGTAATTCATTACAAGACTGCAAAGGAGATATGGGATGCTTTGGAGATAAGATGCCACGGAACTGATGCAATCAAGAAGAACAGGAGGACTATACTCACTCAAGAGTATGAGCATTTTGACTCAAAAGCTGGTGAGTCATTAACTGACTTATATGACAGGTTTGTCAAACTCTTGAATGATCTGTCACTGGCGGACAAAGAATATGATCTTGAAGATTCAAATCTAAAATTCCTCTTAGCTCTTCCTGAAAGTTAGGATTTGAAGTCTACTACTATAAGAGACAACTATGCTCTTGATGAAACTACTCTTGATGAAATTTATGGTATGCTCAAGACTTATGAACTTGAGATGGATCAAAGGAGCAAGAAACATGGGAGAAAGTCAAGGAAAGTTGATCTTAAAGCTGAGGAGGAATCCCCCAAGGTCGCTATCTCAAAGAAAGGCAAAGGAAAGGCTCTCATCATAAGTCTGATTCAGAATCATCAAGTACTGATGATGATGATTCAGAAACTGAAAGTTTAACCGAAATAGATGCTGATGAAGAGATGATGAAATTGTGTGCTCTTATGGTGAAGGGTATCACAAAGATAGCCTACAGGAAATTTAGAAGGGGAAAGAAGTTTTCCAAGAAAGGTGGAAGTTCTGATAAGAAAGGGTTCAGAAAGTATGAAGGCAAAAGTGCAAAGTCTGAAAAAGGAGACAACTCAAATATCAAATGCTACAATTATGGTAAAAGAGGCCACATATCTCCTGACTGTAAGAAAGGAAAGAGTGACAAAGGCAAGGCACTTGTCACAAAGAAGAAAAGCTGGACAGACTCTTCAGCTTCTGAAGATGAGGTGAAATATGCTTTAATAGAAATGCTGATGGCAACTCTGAAACTGCTGAATTGAAGGTACCTCAAACAACTTATGCTTTTCATACTGATGATATTACTGAGTTGAGATTATATCTTTAAACCATATATATTAGTTACAGAGATCAAACTTTAGATCTCTGAAAGGTTAACTTCTGAAAATCTTTCTTATAAGAAAATGAATGACTATTTAGAAAAAGAGTTAGTTATGTTCCCCAAACTCAGAAAGAAAGAGATGATGTTTTTTATGTTAGAGATGAAGTGCTAAAATTGAATGAATATCTAAAAACTTAGTTAGAAAATGAAAGAGAGATTATCAGGACTTGGACTAACTCTGGCAGAACAACTCAGAATTTGTTAAGGAGTGGAAACTGGAAAGAGGGCTTAGGTTATGGAGATGATAAAAGTGAAAAAGGAACTGAACAAATTGAGCCAAGTGTTGTTAAACAGACTGCTAAGCCAAAGGTGAATTGTGATGACTGAGAATTTTGCGACGTAATTAAGTCAATAAAGTATGTGTTATGTGATGTGATTATAATTATGTGACTAAGTGCTGAATAATTATCTTTTCTGTATATTAGAATATAGGAGCGTAGATAAAAATGTTCCAATTTAAAGAGTCAGCTTAGAAGCTAAGCTGTGGTGTCGGGCCGTCAGGTAGAACGGAAACCGTCCTAATAAGGAGTTAAAGAATATAAAATGTGAATTATGTGTGATTGAATGAAATGAATGTGTAAATAAATATTTCGTCCTAAGTGACGTGTTGATTGATAATGATAATGAGAAGCGTAATCGAAACGCTGAGCGTCGGGCCGTCAGGCTGAACGCGACCCGGTACGCGTAGAAAAGGATAAAGATTAAAGAAGGATAAATTCTATAATCAGACCTGAGTCGTTACGTGATTATATATGTGAGATTTTTGTCTGTGTGCATGACTATGTGTTCTGTGACAATTTTATGAATTTTAAAGGGATTATGTGACTTAAATAAAGGTTTAATTAACCTTCGCGCATTTTTATAAAATCATTCGAGTAAGATAAAACATGGGATTTATTCTGTTATCTTCATAGTGGTCCTAGAGACTTTTTAAAAATGATGAGTGGATTAATTTGGTGGTCTTTGCATTTTTAAATTGATTTTATGTGGGAAATGATATTATTAAGGCGAGATTGCGAAATTCATATAAAATCAACGTACGCTCAAAATCTTATTATGAGTAATGGTTGGAAAGCTAATTTCGAGGCCTACGTATTAAAATTGTCATTTTCAATAATTCTCGACTTCCCGAGAGAGATATATTTTATATTTAATCCTTATTACATTTTAGTAAAAAGCATGGAACAAATAAGAATAAAAAGGAATTAGTAATGTACTAAAATGCCCTTGATTTTGATTGAGTATAAAACTCAACCTCTTCCCCCTTTTTCCTTCTTTTTCCCGAGCACCATCACTCTCTCTTCTCTCTTTCTTTCTCACACTCTCTCTCGGCTACTCTCTCTCTTTCTCTCTCTCGGATCTTCTTCTTTTCTCTTGGTAAACCACTTGTTTCTTTGATAATTATCACCAATCCTTCTCAAAATCTCTTATTAATCATACAAAAGTGATTATTGGAATGTGCATGTGTGAATATCTTGTTGCATGCTAAGCTCGATGTGTGTGTGTGTGTGTGTTCATGCTTGATGCGTGTGTACGTGTGTGTATATGGTCTAGTATGTGCTTAAGGAGATGATTTTATAATTGAAAAATGATTTTCAAAGCCAAGTGAGTCTTACATGTGCCTTGTGTGTACATAAATCGGAGGTTTCAAGGTTGGAAACCCCGAATTGGGGCACCACCGAGAAACCACCTGCCACCGGTGATGAACTTCGGTGAACCGGTGGTGAGTTGTGATGTTAAAAACTGAACTCCAATACCATAAAAGTTGATTTCGGTGTTTGCATGCTTGGATCAGTTTAAATTTTAAAAAGTTTTGATTTCTAAAAGTTAAATTGATAAGTGATTATTAGAAATGAGTTGTTCGATTTGATTATGGGTTGATTTGTGATTAAAGGATAAGAGAAATCACTTGCATGTGTTGTTTTCTTGAAAACCCGAATCGGTTTTGATCCATGTAATAATTGATTCAATTTTCTTGCTGAATAAAGTAATTATGGATTGTTATTAGGATGGTTAATGGATTAAAAGAAGTGAAATTGTTATTAGCATGTTGAGCTTTAGTCGAGTTTTGTACTAATGAAAAGGGAATTAAAATTTAATAACTTGATTCTTGGTTAATTAGCTAGTCTCGAGATTTGCATGTTGATTGACAAAAGGAATTAGTGATGCATGTTAAAGTATAGCCTTGCATGTAAATGTCAAGTTGAAAATAAGCTAAAAAGGATGAGTGTTGGACTAATTTCAAGTTTTAAGCAAATCTAATGCTTGCATGTCAATGTTCGACCTTTGAATTGTGTTTTGTGGATATAGCCGAATGGAATGTAGGAATAAAAAGGAATTGATTTGATGTTAAGTCAATGCATGAGTAATTTTAGAGATTAAGTGATTTATATGTTTAATTGGATTCCAATTTTGATGATAAAAGAGAAGAGAATGATTCTTTTTAAAGATTTTGGATTGTGTTATATGTTTATGTGAGCTAAGGTGGAGATTGATTAATTTTGATAACCATAAGTGATAACTATGGTCGTAAAGGTTTAGTTGAGAATAAACCATGTACTCGTAAGAATTATATTAGTGTGATTTGAGAAATAGCTAAGGTTAAGCAAGAACCTTCGATGGTTAAGTATATATAAAGATATAAAAGTTACGAAAGAGATATGCTATATGCTATGTGCTATGTGCTTATGCGTATAAGCTATAATCGTATACTCGAGTCAAGGATGTAATCGAGTTATCGTATTGAGTGATCGTTCCGGGAACGAGAGTTGAGAATCTGATTAAGGTTTGGTTTTATTGTAGATTCGGAGCGTGAGGGCATTCAGGCTAGGAAAGGAAAGGATTTACTAGGTGGCAGTAGTTCAACCTTCAGGAAAGCAAATTCAGGCAAGTAACTCTGATTACTTGTGTAAATGGTTATAAAGAGAATGTTGTTCATACCATGTAGTGTATTGAACTGTTTAATTATGAAACCCTGATATTGATTTGAGATACCCTGCCTTTGTTCTTGATAAACTGTTATTGATAAGCTTAATAATTCAACCCTTTGATAATCTGTCCTTTCTGTTCAAGTTATCTATTAAGCCATGGATTATATTGAACCCTCTGATTATCCTTGTTAACCCTGTTTAATGATACCCTGTTTTCCCGATCACCCTATTGATCCCTACACAGATGCTGATCCTTCTAATTTAGTGCCTTGTTATCCTTGATACAGAATCCTTATGAATTGTTCCTTGTTTATCTTTGAATCACTCCCTGAACTTTGTTTCCTTAAAATCTGAATTAAGAATGAGTTTCGACTTGAAAGAGTCCGAATGATTTCAAATGCTTGGTAATGATAAAATGAATTTTAGAAAACCTATTTGTTTTTCCAACTCAAGGTTTTCCAAATGAAATTCCTGATGGATTGGATTGGGACGTAAGAGGCTAGTGGGACTAGTCCAGTCATGGTAAGAGGCTAGCGGGGCTAGTCCAACTTAAGGCTGAAATTATGCCGATTGGTACCTTAAAGACCGGAATGGAGGTCGATACGGGCTGATCACCCGTATATAATGAAATGGAAAGATAAAGTGATCCAATCAAGGGTTCTAAGTGATTATTTAAAAAGGGAACTAAAACTTTCTGTTCAGTAAATTGATTCTTGAAAATGGAAATGGTTTATATTGCTTTGAAAAAGAGTTGATTATGTTAATGTGAAGCTTAAAGCTCGAGAACCCTGATACTTGAATTTGTTGATCATATGATTGATTCCAAATATTGAAATATTGTTGCTTTCCTCTTTTAAAAGATCTATTCTGATCCTTTAATGATTTGTGATGAATGTCGGCTTTCGTCCTGCTTTGAGCCTTGTTCCTTGAAAGTCCCACATTATCCTTCAAAACCTTTCCTTAACCCAAAAGCTGGAAATCTGCCACCTAGATCAAATAAAGTAGAACGCCCTAACTTTGGTAAAGCATATTGTGAATTGATATTGTAGAACTGCTATATAGTTACTTGTGAGTTTTATACTCATTTGTTTTGTTTTAATCTAACCATGGCAGTTAAGCAAGAAGATGGCCAGGCTTAGGCGCACTGCTCGTAAGAGCGTACCTGGTGGTCCCTACCATGTTGAGGGCTTCCGGTTGCCAGAGCAGGTAGTGGTAAATAAGAGTGAGCTCGCGCCTAGATGGAAATGTTTAAAGATACAATGGGTTATCTGTCGGTTCCCAGCCGGAATCGATATTGTTTATTTAATGATATTTTGGGTTTGTAAGTTATATTTTATGATTGGTAGTTGTAATCTTGTCTCATACTTTATCTTGTTGATCCTGTTAGTAGTTAATCGGGGTTTATGCATATTTAATTATTAGATTAGAGGTGTGTGAGTCCTCATTTCCTAACCCCGAGATTGAGGGCGTCACAAGTTGGTATCAGAGCTACAGGATCTAGTCCCTGAGACAAGTTAGGATTTAAAAGGGGTATTTTGGGAATATATCTATATCGCGAGAGAGTTCGACTCATATAGAGTTGAGTTAGACTATTAGGTATAGTCTAAGGAAAGTGTTTATTGGTGAAGTAGAAACTAGAGTTTGGGTATGAGTTAGCTGGAAGCTTTATTTAACCCTAACATTGTTTCTTGGTTGTTGTTTTGTGTTTTCTCTCAGGATCCTAGTAGTGGTAGTGACACAGACTCAGAGATTAGTTTGTCTGGTACCCCTGTGGACCCCGTTCCACCCTCTCCAGAGGAGCCTGTGTATGTTAGCTCAGACCCAGAGGAGGACCCTTCTGAGAGTAGTGAGATCCCTATGCAGATCTCACCCTTGAGGCCAGATTCAGAGACCCCTGCCCCTGAGCCAGAGTCCGAGATGCCTAAGACTGTTCCTGTCAGTGTTGGTGGGAAGTTAGCCCAGGATCGAGACTTTGTGTACTCCCGCATTCCTGAGTTGGGAGCTTTGGTAGATAGGTTGATTCGAGATTCTAGGCAGAGGACTTCAGTGGTGATGGAGGAGTGGAGAGCTAGGATTCAGTTGGTGGAGCAGGTTGCTAGGAGGAGATTGGACGTGGGACCATCCACTAGTGATGCTGATGCTGAGGCCCGGAGGCTGCATAAGATCATTCGTTGGATGTTGGTTGTGTTGAGAGAGATTCTAGATAATTAGACGGGACTGTTGGTTGAGCCCGTAGATTGTTGTTTTTCAGCGCCAGTAGGCTTTGGGATACTTGGTCAGATGCCGGGATCCCTTTTCATTTATCTTGTTGTATTTCAGATCTACGTCGTAGTCGTAGTTATTGGAAGTTAGGGGTAGATAGGGGGATGTTTTCTAGTTTTTCCTCTGTTTAATCCTGCTATTTATTGTACTTTATTCCAGAACCTGTGATATCCAGAACTATCTTTATGTACCCTTGTTTAAATAAATACATTACCTTGCTTTCTATTATGCACCCTAATTATCTCATAAACTGTTCTCAATACCATGTTTTAATACAACCACGTTTTCGTATAACCATGTTTAAAGATCATAAAACCCTGTTCTGTGCCATGATAAAACAACACTGATATGAGAATTATGTAGTAATAGGATTGTATGTGCAAATTGGGTAAAACTTAAAACCCACAAAAGAGATTTCATAGAAACTATTGTTATATATATATGCCATGCCATCGTATTGCTAAATAATTGCTCAAATCAGGTTTGTAAGAAATGGCCAACTCACCAGATCACCAAGAAGAAGAAATTCCCACCCAAGACCCAGAAATAAACCCAGAAACCACTATGATGAGCAGACTTGCTCAGCTTTTGCAACAACCTGTGGCCCCTAAAGTTGGAAACTTTAAGCACTTTCAATCTGTTCATCCCCCAGAGTTCTTAGGTTTTCCAGACCCGATTAAAGCGCAGTCGTGGTTGAGAGAAATGGAAAAAACTTTTGAGTTAGCAGAAGTTAAAGATGATAAGAAAGCTCAGTATGCAAATTATTACCTGAAAGATGAAGCAAGGTTTTGGTGGGAATCTTCAAAGGTTGGAAGGCAAAGACTTATCTTGGGAGAAGTTCACCGAGATGTTTTTGGAGAAGTATTTTCCAAGCTATATGCAAGATCAGTTGGAGATGAAATTTCTGGATCTTAAACATGAGGAAATGTCAGTAGCGGAATATGACGTGAAGTTTTCGGAATTGTCTAGATTCGTACCTGAGTACGTGAATACAGAAGCGAAGAAGGCTAAGAGGTTCCAACAGGGACTTAAGCCGTGGATTAGGAGTCAAATAGCAATGTTAGAGATCAAGAATTATGCTGCTTTGGTTCAAAAAGCAATGATAGTGGAAGGTGAGCGAGAAGCTGCCAGAAGAGAAAACGAAGGAAGAAAAAGGAAGTTTGAAAGCTCTGAGCAAGAGCAAGGAAGCTCAAAGTTCAGAGGGAAGTTTGGGAAGAATGGTGGAGGTCAAAACCAAATGTTCCAAAAGTTTAGACCCGGTAATGGAGCTCAGAAGAACCGTTTCTAGAAAGCTGGACAACCGGGGAAGGATAGCAAACCCCAGATTCAAGAATGCAGGAATTGTGGAAAGAGACACCCGGGGCGGTGTAATAAGCTGGATATAACGTGTTTTAAGTGCAACCAGAAGGGGCATTATTCTTCAGAATGCCCAAGTGGAGCAAGGAAGCCTGATTTGGCTTGTTTTAAGTGTGGTAAAGTGGGCCATATGGCCAGGAATTGCAAGGAGCCTGTTCAGAAGGCTAATGTTCTCAGAATTGCTGGACCGCCGTCTCTCCCAGCACCATCAGCTCAACCCAGAGCTAGAACCTTTAACATGACGATGAAAGATGCGGTGCAAGATGTGGACGTGGTAGCTGGTATGCTTGTTATAAACTCAGTAGAAGTAAAAGTTTTGATGGATTCTGGAGCAACTAGATCTTTTATCTCTGAAAGTATTCTTGATAAGTTAAATTGTGTTACATACCCTCTAGAGCCTAATTTGATTATAGAGGTAGCAAATCAAGAGAAAGTTATTGCTAGTAAGATTTGTCCTGATTGTGATGTGACTATAGAAGGTCGGCACCTTTCTGCTGACTTAATTCCTTTTAAGTTAGGAGAATTTGAGGTCATACTAGGAATGGATTGGGTGTCAAACCATGAAGCACAAATAGACTGTAAAAGTAAAAAGGTGAAGTTAAAAACCAAGGAGGGTGAAGAGATTATATTTAAAGGAAAGAGGCAGGAGAAGAAATTTCTAACGGCTATTAAGGCAAAAAGATTAATACGTCAAGGATGCGAAGTTTATTTGGCTCATGTCGTGGACGTGGAGAAAGAATCTGTGAAGATCGAGGATATTCCGGTAGTAAGAGATTTCCTGGATGTGTTTCTTGATGAATTGCTTGGACTACCTCCAGACAGAGAGATCGAGTTTACGATTGATTTGGCTCCTGGTACGGAACCAGTGTCAAAAGCTCCCTATCGCATGGCGCCGATCGAGAGGAAGGAATTGGCAGCTCAGCTGCGAGAATTGTTGGACAAAGGAGTGATTCGACCGAGTGTATCCCCGTGGGGCGCACCAGTGTTATTTGTAAAGAAAAAGGATGGAAGTATGAGGTTGTGCATTGATTACCGTGAACTGAATAAGTTGACAATCAAGAATAAGTACCCTCTACCGCGGATCGATGACTTGTTTGACCAGTTAAAAGGAGCTTCGTGTTTCTCAAAGATTGATTTAAGATCTGGGTATCATCAGTTAAAGATCAAAGCGGAAGATATACCCAAGACAGCGTTCCGAACGAGATACGGACATTATGAGTTTTTGGTAATGGCATTTGGCTTGACGAATGCGCCAGCTGCATTTATGGATCTTATGAACAGAGTGTTCAAGCAGTATTTGGATAAGTTCGTGATTGTGTTTATTGACGATATACTGATTTACTCCAAAATGAAAGAAGATTATAAGGAGCATTTGAGGATTTCCTTGGAAATTCTGTGAAAAGAGAAACTGTATGCTAAGTTTTCAAAGTGCGAATTCTGGCTAAAGGAAGTGCAATTTCTTGGTCATATAGTTAATAAAGATGGAATTAAAGTGGACCCAGCCAAGATAGAGGCTGTAATGAATTGGGAAAGACCCAAGACTCCAACGGAGGTAAGAAGTTTTCTGGGATTAGCCGGATATTATAGAAGATTTGTGCAAAATTTCTCTAAGATTGCCGTTCCGTTGACAAAATTGACGAGAAAGAACGAGAAGTTTGTTTGGACAAAAAAGTACGAGGAAAGTTTTCAAGAGTTAAAGAAGAGATTGGTAACCGCCCCAGTATTGGTATTACCAGATGATAAAGGAGAATTTGTGATATTCGGTGATACTTCATATAAAGGACTTGGATGTGTGTTAATGCAACACGGGAAGGTAATAGCATATGCGTCAAGGCAACTCAAGCTGCACGAGCAAAAGTATCCAACGCATGATTTGGAATTGGCAGCAATTGTGTTTGCCCTTAAGATTTGGAGGCATTATTTGTACGGGGAAAAGTGCGAGATTTATACGGATCATAAAAGTTTAAAGTATATCTTTACTCAGAAAAAATTGAATATGCGACAAAGAAGGTGGTTGGAATTGATCAAAGATTATGATTGTGCGATAAACTACCATCCTGGAAAGGCAAATATGGTAGATGATGCTTTAAGTCGAAAAGCAAGGTTGAATATGTTAACGTCATCAGAAGTATTGATCAAGGACTTTGAAAATATGGAAATAGAGGTGCAGACTCCAGAATGTGGAAGTGAAGCTATATATGCAATGTTGTTTCAACCCGGGATTCTGGAAAAGATTCGATGCTGTCAAGAGCAAGTGACGAATCGTGAAAAGGATAAGTTAACGGGAGAAGAAATTAAAGCTCAAAAGGATGGAAAAGGGATATACCGTGTTAACTCACGTATTTGGATACCTAATGTTGTGGCACTAAAGCACGAGATTTTGCAAGAAGCGCATAACTCGAGATTTTCAATTCACCCTGGGAGTACGAAAATGTACCAGGATTTAAAAGAAAGTTATTGGTGGCCTAACATGAAAAAGGAAATTTCGGAATGGATAAGTAAATGTTACACGTGCCAAAGAGTCAAAGCGGAACATCAAAGGCCAAGCGGATTGCTTCAGCCACTAGACATACCCGAATGGAAATGGGAACATATAGCGATGGATTTCGTGGTAGGATTACCTAAAACCAAGTCAAATCATGATGCGATTTGGGTGGTAATCGATCGGTTGATGAAGTCAGCACATTTCTTGCCGATAAATGAAAGGTTTTCGTTGGAAAAGTTGGTCAAATTGTATCTGGATGAGATTGTGATGCGTCATGGAGTTCCTGTATCTATCGTGTCTGATAGAGATCCAAGGTTTAACTCGAGATTTTGGCAACAATTCCATGAACATTTGGGAACTAAGTTGAAAATGAGTACGGCATATCATCCGCAGACAAACGGACAAAGTGAGAGGACAATTCAGACAATTGAAGATATGTTGCGAACCTGTGTAATAGATTTCAAAGGAAATTGAGACGATCATTTGCCCTTAATTGAGTTTTCCTACAACAACAGATATCACGCGAGTATTGGCATGCCGCCTTATGAAGCGTTGTACGGAAGAAAGTGTAGATCCCCTACTTATTGGGACGAAGTTGGTGAGCGCAAGTTAATTGGCCCAAAGCTAGTTCAGCAAACGAAGGAAAAGGTTGAAACGATTCGAAAGAGATTAGTTGCAGCTCAAGATCGCCAAGCAAAGTACGTAAATCAAGAACGGAAAGATGTGCAATTCGAATCTGGAGACAAAGTCTTGTTAAAGATATCTCCTTGGAAAGGTTTAACCCGATTCAGAAAGAAAGGGAAGCTGAGTCCTAGGTACATTGGACCATTTGAAGTATTGCGACGAGTTGGGAAAGTGGCGTATGAATTGGTGCTACCTCCGCAAATGCAACATCTGCACAATGTGTTTCATGTATCTCTTCTGAAGAAGTATAATGCTGATGCGAGCCATGTGATCGAGTTGGAACCAGTGGAAATCCAACCAGATTTGTCCTATGTGAAACAGCCAGTACGAATTTTGGATCGAAAAGAAAGGACACTTAGAAATAAAGTTGTACCTCTAGTTAGAGTGTTATGGAGAAATCCATTAGTCGAAGAATCGACTTGGGAATTAGAAAGCGAAATGAAAGAAAAGTATCCCCATCTATTTGCTTAGATTAGATTCTGGGGACAGAATCCTTTTAAGGAGGGTAGATTGTGACGACTGAGAATTTTGCGACGTAATTAAGTCAATAAAGTATGTATTATGTGATGTAATTATAATTATGTGACTAAGTGCTGAATAATTGTCTTTTCTGTATATTAGAATATAGGAGCGTAGATAAAAACGTTCCAATTTAAAGAGTCAGCTTAGAAGTTAAGCTGTGGTGTCGGGCCGTCAGGTAGAACGGAACCCGTCCTAATAAGGAGTTAAAGAATATAAAATGTGAATTATGCGTGATTGAATGAAATGAATGTGTAAATAAAGTATTTCATCCTAAGTGACGTGTTGATTGATAATGATAATGAGAAACGTAATCGAAACGCTGAGCGTCGAGCCGTCAGGCTGAACGTGACCCGGTACGCGTAGAAAAGGATAAAGATTAAAGAATGATAAATTTTATAATCAGAACTGAGTCGTTACGTGATTATATATGTGAGATTGTTGTCTGTGTGCATGACTATATGTTCTGTGACAATTTTATGAATTTTAAAGGGATTATGTGACTTAAATAAAGGTTTAATTAACCTTCGCGCATTTTTATAAAATCATTCGAGTAAGATAAAAACATGGGATTTGTTCTGTTATCTTCATAGTGGTCCTAGAGACTTTTTAAAAATGATGAGTGGATTAATTTGGTGGTCTTTGCATTTTTAAATTGATTTTATGTGGGAAATGATATTATTAAGGCGAGATCGTGAAATTCATATAAAATCAACCGTACGCTCAAAATCTTATTATGAGTAATGGTTGGAAAGCTAATTTCGAGGCCTATGTATTAAAATTATCATTTTCAATAATTCTCGACTTCCCGAAAGAGATATATTTTATATTTAATCCTTGTTACATTTTAGTAAAAAGGAAGGAACAAATAAGAATAAAAAGGGAATTAGTAATGTACTAAAATGCCCTTGATTTTGATTGAGTAAAAAGCTCAACCTCTTCCCCCTTTTTCCTTCTTTTTCCCGAGCACCATCACTCTCTCTTCTCTCTTTCTTTCTCACACTCTCTCTCGGCTACTCTCTCTCTTTCTCTCTCTCGAATCTTCTTCTTTTCTCTTGGTAAACCACTTATTTCTTTGATAATTATCACCAATCCTTCTCAAAATCTCTTGTTAATCATACAAAAGTGATTATTGGAATGTGCATGTGTGAATATCTTGTTGCATGCAAGCTCGATGTGTGTGTGTGTGTTCATGCTTGATGCGTGTGTACGTGTGTGTATATGGTCTAGTATGTGCTTAAGGAGATGATTTTATAATTGAAAAATGATTTTCAAAGCCAAGTGAGTCTTGCATATGCCTTGTGTGTAGATAAATCGGAGGTTTCAAGGTTGGAAACCCGGAATTGGGGCACCACCGAGAAACCACCGCCACCGGTGATGAACTCCGGTGAACCGGTGGTGAGTTGTGATTTAAAAAACTGAACTCCAATACCATAAAAGTTGATTTCCGTGTTTGCATGCTTGGATCGTTTAAATTTTAAAAAAGTTTTGATTTCTAAAAGTTAAATTGATAAGTGATTATTAGAAATGAGCTGTCGATTTGATTATGGGTTGATTTGTGATTAAAGGATAAAGAGAAATCACTTGCATGTGTTGTTTTCTTGAAAACCCGAATGGTTTTGATCCATGGAATAATTGATTCGATTTTCTTGTTGAATAAAGTAATTATGGATTGTTATTAGGATGGTTAATGGATTAAAAGAAGTGAAATTGTTATTGTATGTTGAGCTTTGGTCGAGTTTTGTACTAATGAAAAGGGAATTAAAATTTAATAACTTGATTCTTGGTTAATTAGCTAGTCTCGAGATTTGCATGTTGATTTACAAAAGGAATTAGTGATGCATGTTAAAGTATAGCCTTGCATGTAAATGTCAAGTTGAAAATAAGCTAAAAAGGATGAGTGTTGGACTAATTTCAAGTTTTAAGCAAATCTAATGCTTGCATGTCAATGTTCGACCTTTGAATTGTGTTTTGTGGATATAGCCGAATGGAATGTAGGAATAAAAAGGAATTGATTTGATGTTAAGTCAATGCATGAGTAATTTTAGAGATTAAGTGATTTATATGTTTATTTGGATTCCAATTTTGATGATAAAAGAGAAGAGAATGATTCTTTTTAAAGATTTTGGATTGTGTTATATGTTTATGTGAGCTAAGGTGGAGATTGATTAATTTTGATAACCATAAGTGATAACTATGGTCGTAAAGGTTTAGTTGAGAATAAACCATGTACTCGTAAGAATTATATTAGTGTGATTTGAGAAATAGCTAAGGTTAAGCAAGAACCTTCGATGGTTAAGTATATATAAAGATATAAAAGTTACGAAAGAGATATGTTATATGCTATGTGCTATGTGCTTATGCGTATAAGCTATAATCGTATACTCGAGTCAAGGATGTAATCGAGTTATCGTATTGAGTGATCGTTCCGGGAACGAGAGTTGAGAATCTGATTAAGGTTTGGTTTTATTGTAGATTCGGAGCGTGAGGGCATTCAGGCTAGGAAAGGAAAGGATTTACTAGGTGGCAGTAGTTCAACCTTCAGGAAAGCAAATTCAGGCAAGTAACTCTGATTACTTGTGTAAATGGTTATAAAGAGAATGTTGTTCATACCATGTAGTGTATTGAACTGTTTAATTATGAAACCCTGATATTGATTTGAGATACCCTGCCTTTGTTCTTGATAAACTGTTATTGATAAGCTTAATGATTCAACCCTTTGATAATCTGTCCTTTCTGTTCAAGTTATCTATTAAGCCATGGATTATATTGAACCCTCTGATTATCCTTGTTAACCCTGTTTAATGATACCCTGTTTTCCCGATCACCCTATTGATCCCTACACAGATGCTGATCCTTCTAATTTAGTGCCTTGTTATCCTTGATACAGAATCCTTATGAATTGTTCCTTGTTTATCTTTGAATCACTCCCTGAACTTTGTTTCCTTAAAATCTGAATTAAGAATGAGTTTCGACTTGAAAGAGTCCGAATGATTTCAAATGCTTGGTAATGATAAAATGAATTTTAGAAAACCTATTTGTTTTTCCAACTCAAGGTTTTCCAAATGAATTCCTGATGGATTGGATTGGGACGTAAGAGGCTAGTGGGACTAGTCCAGTCATGGTAAGAGGCTAGTGGGGCTAGTCCAACTTAAGGCTGAAATTATGCCGATTGGTACCTTAAAGACCGGAATGGAGGTCGATACGGGCTGATCACCCGTATATAATGAAATGGAAAGATAAAGTGATCCAATCAAGGGTTCTAAGTGATTATTTAAAAAGGGAACTGAAACTTTCTGTTCAGTAAATTGATTCTTGAAAATGGAAATGGTTTATATTGCTTTGAAAAAGAGTTGATTATGTTAATGTGAAGCTTAAAGCTCGAGAACCCTGATACTTGAATTTGTTGATCATATGATTGATTCCAAATATTGAAATATTGTTGCTTTCCTCTTTTGAAAGATCTATTCTGATCCTTTAATGATTTGTGATGAATGTCGGCTTTCGTCCTGCTTTGAGCCTTGTTCCTTGAAAGCCCCACATTATCCTTCAAAACCTTTCCTTAACCCAAAAGCTGGAAATCTGCCACCTAGATCAAATGAAGTAGAATGCCCTGAGTTTGGTAAAGCATATTGTGAATTGATATTGTAGAACTGCTATATAGTTACTTGCTGAGTTTTATACTCATTTGTTTTGTTTTAATCTAACCATGGCAGTTAAGCAAGAAGATGGCCAGGCTTAGGCGCACTGCTCGTAAGAGCGTACCTGATGGTCCCTACCGTGTTGAGGGCTTCCGGTTGCCAGAGCAGGTAGCGGTAAATAAGAGTGAGCTTGCACCTAGATGGAAATGTTTAAAGATACAATGGGTTATCTGTCGGTTCCCAGCCGGAATCAATATTGTGTATTTAATGATATTTTGGGTTTATAAGTTATATTTTATGATTGGTAGTTGTAATCTTGTCTCATACTTTATCCTGTTGATCCTGTTAGTAGTTAATCGGGGTTTATGCATATTTAATTATTAGATTAGAGGTGTGTGAGTCCTCATTTCCTAACCCCGAGATTGAGGGCGTCACATAGGTAGTTGGTACCATCCTTTGGGATAACAGCTCTAACATTGTTGTAGCCATTGTAAGTGTATGCGTTTAAATGGGTAAGAAATTTGAGAGAGAAAGAACTTGAAATGAGAGAGAATGGTGAAGATTTGCAAAGCTAGGTCAATTGAGATCTCGAAAGCGTAAAGAGGGATTATGTCAAGATGTCTGGGTATTTATAGAAAAAGGAAGTGACTTGTCGAGAAGTAGGAATAAACGGTTGATATTTGCTTATCGAGAAGTCACGTGAATTTGTAAACTCATATCGAGATGTCACTATCCTGACTCTTATCGAGGACTAGATAGTGACTTATCGAGATGTAGCATAAATACCCAATTTGTCCTGATTGGACTGGATTATTCTAATTTTTATTGAAGAAATCAATATGAAATTAGAATTAATTTTGTGTCAAAAGTAACTTACTAAGATAATTTATTGAATTAAATTATGTGAGTCCAGAGTTATTGATAAGTCTAAAATTTATAATTGTATAAAACTCCATAAATATGTTGGGAATATGTTATGAACTTGATGATAAGTTGAACAAAACACCTTAGTAGATTTAACTTAGTGTTTTTGTAGCTCTTGACGGATGTTTTACTATAGTCCTGACGAATGAACTTTATAGTCCCGACGGATGACATCTGAACATTCATCGAGAGTGTAGCTTATGTAACAATAAGTATTGTAGCACATTTCTGCAAACAACAATGTTTTAGTTGAGTAGATTCTGTAGGATTCTTTAAGTCATGTTGACTACTAGATTGATATGCAGAATAGGTTGGATAATTGTAAATATAAGATGTCTTGTAATTCTGCATAAGTGAAATAGAATCAAGTGACAGAAAGACTCTCGACGGATAATCTACAAAGGCTCCCGATAGATAATCAACAAGGCTCCCAACGGATGATCAATATAATCCCGACGGATGATAATATTCAAAATAGCAGTTGACAGTGACAATACAGTCACATGCGCCAGGTGTTTGCAAATGGAATGTGGCAGCCTAATTGCAGGATTTAGAGAATAAAGAAGCATTACCATTTCCATGCAATTTTAAAGATATTCAAAGATGCTGGATGGAGTAATGTAGCAGCATAAAGTTAGACTAGATTTATTTTGTCTTATTGTCTTGTCTTACTATCATGTAACTTGGTGATATATAAACCTAGTGTAGAAAGTAGAACAACAAGAACTGAGTAAGCATTTTTTTTCAGAGAGATAGAAAAGGCTGTATCTGTTAAGAATCTCTTGTAATTCTGTAAGTTCTCTTGTAAGCAGCTGTGTGCTATTCAAGCATCACAGAGTTCTCAACTTTATATATATATCTCTGGTGGATAAGTTCAAATCCACCAAAAAGTTTTAAAGCTTTGTATTTTATTGCTTTGTGTTCTGATTTCTATTTTATTTTCATTTCGCACTTCTTGCAAAACCAAACATAGTTATATATTTAGTAAAAACATTCTTAAAATCAGAAAAAGTAGCCAGAATTACATTCAACCCCGCTTCTATAATTCTTGTTGCATTTTTTGGGATTAACAACTGGAATCAGAGCAAGCTCTTGAAATACAAAGAATGTAAAGATCACCACCATCAACAAGATGATCAGAAAATATGTTGGAGTGAAAATTACATTTTTAGACAAAGACAACTATCACCACTGGAAGGTGAAGATGCACCTACATCTTCTCTCTCAAGATGAAGTCTATGTGGACTGCATTGAGAGAGGTCCTCATGTTCCTATGAGAGCTGCTACTGGAAATGGGCCATCAGTTCCAAAGCCCATACATGAATGGTCTGATCCAGACATTGAACAAGTCAGGAAAGATAAAAAGGCCATGAATATACTGTTTAATGGTGTTGATGGTGACATGTTTGACAACATCATAAACTGCAAAATAGCAAAAAAGGTTTGGGACACAATTCAAATTATCTGTGATGGTACTGAGCAAGTAAGAGCGAACAAAATGCAGCTCTTGATTCAGCAATATGAGCATTTTCACTGTGAAGAAAGTGAGTCACTCACTGATATAGTTAATAGATTTCAAAAGCTACTGAATGCTCTCAAGTTGCATGGAAGGGTCTATCAAATAAAAGACTCAAATCTTAAATTCCTTAGATCTCTACCAAAGGAATGGAAGCCCATGACAGTCTCTTTAAGAAACTCTCAAGATTACAAGGAATTCACCTTGGAAAGACTGTATAGAATTCTAAAAACCTATGAGCTTGAAATAGAGCAAGATTAAAAGATGGAGAAAGGAAGAAGGATCCATTGCACTAGTTGTTGAACAAGAAAAGGAAAATGAGATGAAGGTTGAAGCTGTTGAATCTACATCAAACACAAGGGTTTGTGAAAGCAAGGGTAAAGGGCTGGTAGCTGAAAATGAAGAACAGTTGAGCCAAGATGACATGGATGACATAGATGAGCATCTTGCCTTTCTATCTAGGAAATTTTCCAAGCTTAAATTCAAGAAGAATTTTGGAGCAGCTAAGTCAGACAGAAACATGGTTGATAAGTCTAAATTCAAGTGTTTCAAGTATGGCTTGGCAGGTCATTTTGCTAGTGAGTGCAAAAATCCCGATTCTGGTAAAAAGAAGTTTGAGCCTGTTGATTACAAGAAAAAATACTTTGAGTTGCTCAAGCAAAAGGAAAGGGCTCTAATTACACAAGAAACTGGCTGCAAATGGATTGGATGAAGATGAAGAAACAAACTATGTCAACCAAGCCCTAATGGCCAAATCAGATGAAACAGAAGTTAGTTCATCCAGTAATCAGGTAATCACCACTAACCTAGCACATTTAACTAAGTCTGAGTGCAATGATGCCATCAATGACATGTCTACTGAGCTGTATCATTTGTGTGTAATTCTTAAGTCTCTCACTAAGGAAAATGCTAAAATTAAAGAAAATAATGTGTTTTTTAGTGAGATGAATAATGTGCTAGAGTCTCAGTTCATTGAGTTTGAAAAATTGAGAATTGAATATAAAACTGCCAAGGATGAATTAACTGAATCTTTAAAGAAAGAAGAGATTTTAAGAAAGCAACTTGAACTAGAACAGGAAGTGATTTAGGCATGGAAATCATCTAGAGATGTCCATGCTCAAATTACTAAAGTTCAAGGTATAAAATCTTTTTGTGATACATCCTGGAAAAAGAATAAGGAGAAGCTTGATTCCAATCTGGTTGAAGGATTTTCAATGGATGTGGATTCGATGGATGATGAAAATTATCCGTCGAATAATCAAAAGGATTATCCGTCGAAAGAAAATGAGCCATATCCATCGAATGTAAGTAAGCCAGTTAGCAAAGCTAAGCTAGCTAAGTTGAATGATAAATATGGATCAGTTTCTAAAAACTTTGTTCTAGGAGAATCAAGTCAAGTGAGAAAAGAAAAGAGAGTTAATGTTGGTCATCTGTCCATCAAGCAATTGAATGACATATTAGATAAGATTGAGGTTAAAACAGAATCAAAAAGGAAAAACAACAGAAATGGGAAGGTAGGAATAAACAAACATAACAATTACACACCTGATAAATATGCTCCAAGAAAAATCCGTGTTAAGTGTGGTAGTGTTAATCATTTGTCTATTAATTGCAAACTTGCTATGCCTACTCCTATGTCTGCACCTCCTTCATTTCCCAGCATGCCTACAATGCCTGTTAATGTTATGCATGCACAAAATTTGAATGCAAATATGCTAACATGTCATTTGCACCTAATCCTTATTATGCTGCATTTAGTATGCCTCAAATGCCATTTAGCATGCCTTACTGGAATCACATGTTTGCACAAAGCATGCCTTTTCATGTTAATCAAATTATGCATGATAATTCTGCTTCAATGAATGGTTTCAAAGGTCCAACTCAAATGATAAAGGATGAATCTGATATACCCAAGTCAAATGAGATCAAACCTAAGAAACCAAAGAAAAAGGCTAACAAGGCAAGACCCAAGGAAAATTGGGCACCAAAATCAACTTGATTTGATTTTGATGTGTGCAGGGAAACAGAAAGAATCTTCGGTATTTGGATAGTGGGTGCTCAAGGCACATGACTGGAGATTCTACCCTGCTCACTGGGTTCAAGGAAAGAGCTGGCCCAAGTATCACTTTTGGAGATGACAACAAGGGTTATACTGTGGGATATGGCTTGATTTCAAAGGATAATGTCATCATTGAAGAGGTTGCACTAGTGGATGGACTCAAGCATAATCTGTTGAGTATCAGCCATCTTTGTGATAAGGGCAACTCAGTTACTTTTAATGTAGAAGCTTGTGTTATGACTAAAAGAAGAGCAACAAAGTAGTTCTCACTGGAATGAGAAAAGGAAATGTGTATCTAGCTGACTTCAACTTAACAAATGCAGAATCTGTAACTTGTCTTCTCAGTAAAACAAGTCAAGATGAAAGTTGGCTACGGCACAAGAAACTGTCCCATCTGAACTTCAAGACCATGAATGAGCTACTCAAGAAAGAATTGGTTAGAGGTATTCCTCAAGTGGAGTTTTTAAAGGATGGATTGTGTGATGCTTGCCAGAAAGGAAAGCATATTAAAGCATCATTCAAGAAGAAGTTTGATTCAACAATTAAGGAACCTTTGCAACTATTGCACATGGATTTATTTGGACCAGTCAATGTGTTATCCATCTCAGGGAAAAGATATTGCCTAGTGATTGTAGATGATTTCTCAAAGTTCTCTTGGACATATTTTCTGAAATCTAAAGATGAAGCCAGTGAAATCATCATCAATCACATAAGGCAAGTCAACAATCATCCCGATCTCAAAGTAAGAAGAATTAGGAGTGACAATGGAACTGAGTTCAAGAATTCTGTGATGAGATTATTTTATGAAGAGAATGGGATTATGCATGAATTTTCTGCATCTAGAACCCCACAACAAAATGGAGTGGTGGAAAGGAAAAATAGATCTCTTATTGAAGCTGCAAGTACAATGCTAGAAGAATCAAAGTTACCAACATATTTTTGGGCTGAAGCTGTGAATACTGAATGCTACACTCAGAATATTGCTTTGGTCAATCAAGAAAAATGCATGACCCCCTATCAGTTGTTCAAGAATAGGAAGCCAACTCTAAACTTTCTACATGTCTTTGGCTGTAAATTCTATATCTTAAGGAATCAAACTGATCAACATGGAAAATTTGATGCCAAAGTAGATGAAGGAATTTTTGTTGGATATGCTGTTGGAAAAGCATATAGAGTCTACAATCTAAGAACCAACATTGTTATGGAATTTGTACATGTTGTGTTTGATGATAATAAGATTGAAGGACTGCAAGATGAAGGTTTCTATGACAGCCTCAAATTTGACAATATTGAGATAATTAGTGAAGATAGTGATGATGATAGTGATCAAGAACCAATATCCAAGGACCATGCAGAAAAAGTCTACAACTAATGAAGCATATAATTCAACATCCGTCGAAAGACCAAGTGCATTATCCATCAGTAGACAATCAACTTCATCCGTTGAGATACTAAGTGCATCATCCGTCGGAACAATGAGAGAAGCTGAAAGTCAAAACAGATCACTTACAGAAAGAACTCCTTCTTCTAATCAAAGATCCTTAAACTCAGGGGGAATTTCTGATCATCAAAACTCTACTAATTATCGAGACAATAATGAGGCATCTTCATCTAGAGCTAATTTTCCACAACATAGAAAATGGACTAGAGATCACCCTTTTGAGCTTATAATTGGTGATGCATCTTCTAGAGTTCAAACAAGAAAAGCAACTCAAAAAGAATGTCTGTATAACAGTTTTCTCTCAAAGGAATAACCAAAGAAGGTAGAAGAAGCTCTGTTGGATCCTGATTGGGTTCTAGCTATGCAGGAGGAGCTAAACCAGTTTAAAAGAAACAGGGTATGGAAGTTAGTACCCAAGCCTAAAGGAAAGAATCCAATTGACACCAAGTGGGTATTCAGAAACAAGATGGATGAAAATGGCATAGTTGTAAGGAACAAAGATAGATTGGTTGCTAAAGGCTACTGTCAACAAAAAGGAATAGATTTTGATGAAACTTTTTCTCCTGTTACAAGACTTGAAGCCATCAGAATTTTCTTAGCCTATGCAGCCCATGCCAATTTCAAAGTCTATAAAATGGATGTCAAAAGTGCCTTTCTAAATGGAGATTTAGAGGAGGAATTCTATGTCAGTCAGCCTCCTGGTTTTGAAGATCCAAATTTTCCAGAATATGTCTACTATCTTTTGAAAGCACTTTATAGATTGAACCAAGCACCTAGAGCCTGTTATGATACTTTGTCAAAGTTTCTCTTAGAAAATCACTTCACAAGAGGTACCATTGACAAAACTTTATTCTTTAGAATTGTTAATGGATCTAGTATACTTGTTCAAATTTATATAGATGATATTATATTTGGCTCTACAGATGAAAAACTTTGCAAAAAGTTTGCCAAATTGATGCAAAGTAAGTATGAAATGAGCATGATGGAAGAACTAACTTACTTTCTTGGTTTACAAGTTAAGCAAGTTAGTGATGGAATATTCATTTACCAAACCAAATACATTAATGATCTTTTAAAGAAGTTTGATCTAATGGATTGCACATCTGCAAAAACTCCCATGGCCACTGCAACTAAACTTGAATTAAACACTGCTGAAAAGTCTGGGGATATTTCAAGCTATAGAGGCATGGTTGGCTCACTTTTGTACTTAATAGCTAGTAGGCCAGAGATAATATTTGCTACTTGTCTATGTGCTAGATTTCAGGCTGATCCTAGAGAGTCTCGTTTAATAACTATAGAATTTTCAGATATCTCAAGGGAACACCAAAACTTGGCATTTGGTACCTTAGAAATTCTGGTTTTGATCTAACTGGTTATTCAGATGCAGACTATGTAGGGTGCAAAATTGATAGAAAAAGCACTACGAGATGCTGTCAATTTCTAGAAAACAAGCTAATATTCTGGTTCAGTAAAAAGCAAAATTCAGTTTCTACCTCTACAGCTGAAGCTGAGTATATTGCTGCTGGTAGTTGCTGTGCACAGATTCTATGGATGAGAAACCAATTGTTTAACTATGGTCTGCAAGTGGACAAAATTCCTATTTTTTATGATAACACAAGTGCAATTACCATCACTGAAAATCCAGTACAACATTCAAGAACAAAGCACATAGATATCAAGTACCACTTCATTAGGGAAGATGTGATGAATGGGACTGTGGAACTTCATTTTGTTCCAAGTGAGAAGCAGCTTGCAGATATCTTTACCAAGCCACTTGATGAATCCATCTTTACTAGATTGGTAAGTGAGTTAGGTATGCTTAATTATTCTTAAATTATTTCTGATAATTATGCAAGTTGAAATGTAGCCAGAAACTTAATTGATTTCTCTATTTTAGATGAAATTTTGGCTAAGTTAAAATTTACATCTCGACGGATGTTCATTATCCATCGAGTCTGATCATCCGTCGAAATAGAAGAGCCTGGTAAAAATCAATTACTTTTCTGGATTATTTTATACCCGACGGATAATTGCTTTATTCTCATCCGTCGAATTGTCTATATCTTAGCCGTTAAAGTTCTGAACATTATCCATCGGATATACTTACAATCTGTAAGTATATCACGACGGATAATTGACAGAATTTTGACAGTTTATTTTACTTTTAAACGGCTATTTTGGGCAATTCTCATTGGATCTTTAATTTTTACCTTTAATTTTTATCCCATTTTATCTGAGAATACATAAAAGCCTTACTTCAAGTTTATTTTAGCTTTTATCTTTCTCTATTGCAATTAACTGTTCTCTTCTTCCTCAAAGCAAAACCCCCTTTCTCTCTGCAAATTTCCTGCTTTAACAATGGCACCAGTAGTCAAGATCATGTCTCAGTCAGGATTCATTTATGAGAAGAACAATTTCGTAGCTCTTGTGAACAAAGAAATTCCAGCCTTTGAGGATTATCACAAAATGATGGATTTTGTGAAGGGATGCAAGCTCAGTTATGCCTTGCTGGAATCACCCACAATCTACTGTGAAGTTGTAGAGGAGATGTGGACTACTGCCATCAATCAAGCAACTGAAAAAACCATAACTCTCACCATTAAGGGTAAGGAATTTTGCATTAACAGTGACACTATTCAAGCATGCTTTAAAATTCCTGATAACACTACTACTAAACCACACACAGATGCTGATTTAGTTAACTTGCTTAATACCATTGGCTATGCTCTTCCCACTCCTAAGTTAAGTGAGATTAGGAGGCTAGGTCTTAGGAAATAGTGGAGTTTTATGTGTGATGTAGTTACCAAAGTGTTTTTTGGTAAAATAAGCAACTTTGATTCTGTCAATACTACCATGCTTAACATGCTTTACATGCTACTTACTGATAAGTACTATAATTTTAGTGATGCTATCATATTTGAGTTAGGTTACAAGTTAGGGGAGATTAAAAAGAGATCTAAAAATGTTTATTATGCTAGATTCTTCATGATTATTGTTAACCATATTTGTGAGAATCTTGTGATTGAGAACCCAACCAACAAACTAAATTGTTGGGTTCAAGAAAGAAGAGTGATTGCAGATTTAAACAGGGCTGATCATCACAAGAAAGTGTCCCTTGTTTATTTTCCTATCATGGATGGCCCTCAGGTAAGTGAGGTAAACACTTCTGTCTCTACTCCTCCTACCTCTCAAATTTCTTTGCCATTGACTGTGGCTATGGTATCTGTGTCAATGACCCAACAGATGCCTACCAAGGGCCACACAATCTAAAGTTTCAAAAACCAAATCAAAGAAACCACACTCTGGTGTCTGTCAAAAGATGCTAGTCTCAAAATCTACCAAAATCAAAGAGGGGAGTGTGAAGGGTGGTAAGGTTGGTAAGGGACAAGGTGAACATAAAAGAAATCCTAAGAATAAGGATGGTGAGGTTAGTGTACCCAAACTTAGCCACACCACAGTTTCCCAACAGACTGTGGTGCTTAATAAGGAAATTAGCACATCTCTAGTTTCATCCTCCCAAAAGGATGCTATTATTGAAACTAGCTCCCAACTAGGAGCACAGGCCAAAAGGGTTAGGGACACTGATTCACCCCAAACTTATACAAGAAAGAAGAAAGCTAGAAAACTTAGGGATGAATAGGGATCAAACACAGTGCAAACTGAAGCTAAAGACTCAGTCACTGCACCATCTCAAATTCAGTTTGATGTGGCTCCAATAAATGTGGAGTCACAGCCAAAATCTTTAACTATAGAAGCACCAAACACACAAAATTCTCCCACCAATTCTCTGGATGTGGATATGATTCACACATCAATCCCTGATTCTCCTTCTTTAACTCTGTTGGAGAAGCCAAAATTCAGTACAAGTGAGCATCATCTTTTAGATGATTGTTGGCTCACTTTCCAATTCTTTCAGGAACTGTTGAGACTTTTGTGCCTAAATTATCATCAATCTGCACAGAGTCCACAATAGTTTCAACTCCAAACTCTATCATTTCCTCTATTCCGGTGGATATTGTTCATCCATCGGCCAGTGATTGTATCCCAACGGATGTGCCTAACAGCAGTCATCCGTCGACTATCCTAACTACTACCCCAATAGATGTTCCTCATCCGTCGGTACTCACTACACAAGCTGAATTTTCAACAATTGTTATAAGTGTAGATGAGCTAGTAGTTGTACAATCACTCCTAGGATTGAGGGAAGGGAGTGAAAAGAGTGAGAGGCTGAGTTGCTCTCAGGCAAAAGGAGAGGAAAAGAGAGAAAATATGCAGGCTATTTCTTCCAGCCTGGCAAAAGTGAGTGAGGGGAGTTCCACCTTAGTAGGTGAAGGTGAGGGTGTGAGGGTGGTGAGCCAAGGGGAGCCCTTGATGCAAGAGTATAGAGACAATGAGAGAAATGCAGGTACATGAGATATAAGGATGAAAACCATTTCTAGTGAGTCAATGGATGTCAGTGATGCAGAAAAGGAGAAACTATTTCAGCAAGAATATCAAGTTGTTATAGAATCTATCTCCTTGGATGCTGAGACATTTACTCATCCTGTTTCAGCTTATCAAACTCTAGCTGAACATGGCAATGAGGATGCTGAGAGGATGTTAAATCTGGTGCATACTACCGCTTCCATGCAGAGGGAAAAAGATGCCATTACTGCCATGTTTTCCACAACTGGAAGTGACTTTGAATTAGCTGAAGACTCCTTTGGGGATGATGGTGAGGATGATGAGGATGATAGCATGAGCATAGGGGGAGATGCAGACATTCCTTCCTGGATGTTAACCAAAGACTGCTCATACTCACATCTCCAATCCACTTTATTCAAGCTTATTCATGACACCCAAACAACAATTCAAGCATCCACAAGTGCCAGCATAAAAAGTTTACTCAAGGCACACCTGAAATCTCTATAAATGCACAAGATTCAGGCTCTCCAACGCAATCAAAATATGGATGAAATCAAACAAGAAATTTCTGATGTCAAACAAGATCTTGTAGCACGGTTGGATGCTAGACTTCCAGGAATCACTATGACTGAAATAGCTCAAAAGCTAAGGAAGGAAGCTCATCTGAACAGAAAGGTTAAGGCCATGGACACTAGACTGACAAATGTGGAGAAGTCAGTGGCCAAAATACTTGCACATCAGGAAGCCCAAACTGGTTTGCTTCAACAATTGGTGGCTGCACAACTCCCTACCTCTACTCAACTTGATACTAACAAAAAGGGGGATAAAGATTCACTTGTCACAGTTAGTCAAGAAGAGCCAATCAGTGAGGGGGAGAATGTTCAAAACATACAAATTAGTCAAGTAATTGTTCCAGAAATTACTTATCCTAAGCCACCGGTTTTGGACAGCATTGATCTGATCTAGATAACAGCTGCTAAGTTGGATTCAAAGACAAATTTCAAGAAGCTTGATGTTGCAGTAGTTGAGAAGGAATTGGATGACAAATGGAGGAAGATTGATGAAGAAATCATAAAGAAGTTTGGCCCAATTGAGAAACAAACAAGACCTTTCATCACTTCTCTCAAGTCAAGCAAATTTCTGTGAATGATATGAGTCTAGGTAATTTGGAAAAGGGCCAACCTTCATGCATAAAGTCTCCAAAAGCCAAATTGGTTTTGAAGCCTAAAAGAAATTATCCACAGTCATCCGATAAAAATCCCCTGGATCTTGTGTTTGAGACTCCAAGGCCAGATGAAAAGAAGCTGTTGGCTAGGTCCATTGCATTCTTCAAAGATCCAACTAACTCAGTGCTAAAAAGAAGAATTGCTAAGATCTACAGGAATGGGAAAGAAATTTGTGTGGTGGATGGACACCCTCAGTTTGCAGAAGCTAAGAAGGAAGAAAAAGAAAGAATCAAGCAAGAAAAGAAGTAGGCTGCTTTAGATGCTAAAAAGCTCAAACAGAAGAAGAAGCAAGCTGCTATAGTAGCCAAATTCAAGCTGTGAAAACTGTAACTGAGATTTCTGAGAAACCACCTGTGGTAGCTGAAGATCAAGATCAGAAAATACATAAGGAACCTCAACAGAAAAGGAAGTTCGGATATGAGATTCTTTCCAAAAGAATGTTGGATTTTGATGATGACAAAATGGAAGATTACATTCCTAAACAGTCTACAACTTCAACTCAAACATCCAAGCCCCCAGAAGTGCAGGATGAATTTAAGGTAGATCCTACAAAGAACTTTCATGGTGAGCCAATAGTTCCCAAGGATGAGCCTATAGCCTTGGATAATTTGCCTCTTCTTGAACTTAACTTACCAATCTTCAGCAAGCTAAAGAAGACAAAGACAAGAGCAATCAAGAAGGTCAAGCCTGTGAAACTTAAAACCAAAACCTTAACCAAAGCTCAACCAACTGTCAACAAGGGAGATCTTATATACATCTGTGATATCAAGGAATTTTCAGATATCAATCTCTACATGGATGAGATAGAAGAAGTAAGAGCAATTGATGCTCACAGGAATCTCCTTGAAAGACTGGTGTTCAAATATAAGGGTGGGAAAGAGTTCATATGGCCCCTTCACAAAATTCTTCAATAAAGTTGTTCTGTTTTAATAAAGATCTTCTCATCCTTCAAGAATAATTTTGGATTCAATGTGACAGCCAAGAAATTTGTTCTAAAGAAGATAGAAGAACTCAGGAGCAGGAAAGCCTCAAATGCACTTCCAAAAACTCTATCCATTCCCTTCACAGGAAAAATAGTGCAATTGAGGCCTTACTGGCTGATGAAATTCATGGATGACAAAGGTGTTAGAAGATTCTTCAGATTGGATGACTAATTGAGCATCTCAAGCAATGAGACTCTATTGAAAATACAAGAAAAGTTGGATCTATCAAATGCTGAAGAATTTGAATTTCACAAACAACTCCAAAATTAAATAGAAGAAAACAACTGGAAGCTTTGGAAGAAATCAAGACAATCAAGGAAATAGAAATCATCTGCTCAGACTAGAGGAGCACCTTGAAAATGATTGTGAGAACTCTTTGTACACTTTACTTTGTTCAATTTTCAAATAAACTGTAGCACTTACCAGTTTTATCTACCTTTATTAATCTGTTCATTTAGGGTGTTTTGTTATCATCAAGTTTCTCTTGATTTATGGTTACAATTCAGGTAGACATAAATTGGGGGAGATTGTTGGGAATATGTTGTGAACTTGATGATAAGTTGAACAAAACACCTTAGTAGATTTAACTTAGTATTTTTATAGCTCTCGACGGATGTTTTACTATAGTCCCGATGGATGAACTTTATAGTCCCGACGGATGACATCTGAACATCCATCGAGAGTGTAGCTTATGTAACAATAAGTATTGTAGCACATTTCTGCAAATAACAATGTTTTAATTGAGTATATTCTGTAGGATTCTTTAAGTCAT
The DNA here is from genome assembly GCF_009905375.1 of Apium graveolens. Taxonomy (NCBI): domain Eukaryota; kingdom Viridiplantae; phylum Streptophyta; class Magnoliopsida; order Apiales; family Apiaceae; genus Apium; species Apium graveolens. The sequence continues at coordinate 154,365,611 of NC_133655.1, read as the reverse complement.
GTTGACTACTAGATTGATATGCAGAATATGTTGGCTAATTGTAAATATAAGATGTCTTGTAATTCTGCATAAGTGAAATAGAATCAAGTGACAGAAAGACTCCCAACGGATGATCTACAAAGGCTCCCGACAGATAATCAACAAGGCTCTCGACGAATGATCAATATAATCCCGACGAATGATAATATTCAAAATAGCAGTTGACAGTGACAATACAGTCATATGCGTCGGGTGTTTGCAAATGGAATGTGGCAGCCTATTGCAGGATTTAGAGAATAAAGAAGCATTACCATTTCCATGCAATTATGAAGATATTCAAAGATGTTGGATAGAGTAATATAGCAGCATGAAGTTAGACTAGATTTAGTTTGTCTTATCATCTTGTCTTACTATCATGTAACTTGGTGATATATAAACCAAGTGTAGCAAGTAGAACAACAAGAACTGAGTAAGCATTTTTTTCATAGAGATAGAAAAGGCTGTATCTGTTAAGAATCTCTTGTAATTCTGTAAGTTCTCTTGTAAGCAGTTGTGTGCTATTTAAGCATCACAGAGTTCTCAACTTTATATATATCTCTGATGGATAAGTTCAAATCCACCAGAAAGTTTTAAAGCTTTGTGTTTTATTGCTTTGTGTTCTGATTTCTATTTTATTTTCAATCCCCACTTCTTGAAAAATCAAACACAGTTATATATTTAGTTAAAACATTCTTAAAATCAGAAAAAGTAGCCAGAATTACATTCAACCCCCCTTCTGTAATTCTTGTTGCATTTTTTGGGATTAAGAATATATATATATATATATATATATGTGTGTGTGTGTGTCGAGATCTCTACAATACTTATTGAGAAGTCATAAAGAGGCTTGTCGAGAAGTTCATCGAGAAGTCATAAGAAGACTTATCGAGAACTTTGTCAAGAAGTCTCAAAATGACTTATCGAGAAGTCATTTAGTCTCATCGAGAAGTCATGAAGAGGCGTGTTGAGAAGTCTATCGAGAAGTCATGTAAAAGACTTATCGAGAACTCTATCGAGAAGTCTCAAAGTGACTTGTCGAGAAGTCTTTTAGACTTATCGAGAACTCAGTTCTCAACTTACTTTTGTTTCTTTTCAGTTTTGTCTTATATCAATTTCACATATTAAAAATATGAATTAACATTTAGACAGTTTTCTCAGAATTTGAAAAATTCCAAGATGAACATTAAAAATTTAAATTTAAATATAAAGAGAATTCTGAAATATTTATAAATCATATTCCATTTAATTTCTAATTAAATCAAATTAATTTTGATTTATTAGAAATTAATCTACTACAACATATTAGCCGAGTTCTTGCCTTTAGGATGAAGAATTTAACATTCCAATTTTACTAACAAGTCTAGTGAAAGTTGCTTCATCCAAAGGTTAGTGAAAATCTCGGCTAATTTTTTTTCTGTGGGAACAAAAATAAGCTCAATAGTACCATTTACAGTATGTTCTCTAAGAAAATGGCACCTTGCATTGATGTGCTTAGTTATAGAATAATTAACCAAATTAGCAACAATAGATATGGCACTAGTATATCGCACATGATTGGAATTTTGTGTAACACTAGGCCCTAGTCCATTAGTTGATTTCTAATCCAAAGCACTTGAGCACAACAACAACCTGCAACTATATATTCAGCCTCAGCTATAGAAGTTGACACATATTTCTATTTCTTACTCTACCAAGATACAAATCTTTGACCAAGAAATTGACAGCTTGTACTAGTACTCTTCCCGTCAACCCCGCATCCAGTAAAATCTGCATCTGTGTATCCAACAGCTTCAAAACCAGTTCCCTTAGGATACCAAAATCCCAAGTTTGTTGTTCCCTTCAAATATTTGAAAATTCTTTTTACTGCCATCAAATTTGATTCTTTGGGATTTGTTTGAAATCTAGCACACAGACATGTTGCAAACATGATGTATGGTCTACTAGCAGTTAAGTATAGCAAAGATCCAATCATTCTTCTATAGCCAGATATGTCTACACTTTTTCCATCCTTATCTTCATCCAACTTGGTAGCTGTAGACATTGGTGTAGATGCAGGTGAGTAGTCAACCATTCCAAACTTCTTCAATAAATCTTTAACATATTTGGTTTGACTGATAAAGATGACATCACTTCTTTGACTAACTTGAAGACCAAGCAAGTAACTGTGCTCTCCTATCATGCTCATCTCATATTCACTCTGCATGAGTCATGAAAATCTTTGACATAACTTTTTATTAGTAGAACCAAAAATGATATCATCCAAATAGATTTGAACTAGGATAATGTCATCACCATGTTGCTTGTAGAAAAAAGTCTTATTAATAGTTCCTCTGGTAAATTCATGTTTGATCAAGAATTCTGATAGTGTGTCATACCATGCTGTAAGTGCATGCTTCAATCCATAGAGAGCCTTTAACAATTTATAAACAAAGTCTGGAAATTTTGGATCTTCAAAGCCAGGTGACTGTTGCACATAGACTTCCTCTTCCCATTCATCATTGAAGAATGCACTTTTTACATCCATTTGATACACCTTAAAATTTGAGTGTGCAACAAATGCAATGAAGATTCTTATTACTTTAAGTCTTTCAACTGGAGCAAAAGTTTCATCATAGTCAATTCCTTCTCCTTGTGAGTAGCCTTTAGCAATCAGTCTTGCTTTGTTCCTTGTCACAATTTTATTTTCATCCATCTTGTTCCTGTACACCCATTTTGTTCCAATAATGCTTCTATTTCTTGGTGCAGAAACTAATTCCCAAACTTTACTTCTCTCAAACTGATTTAATTCTACTTGCATGGCAATTATCAAGTCAGGATCAAGCAAGGCCTCTTCAGTTTTCTTTGGCTCAATTTGAGACAGAAAACTTGCATGCAAACATTCATTTATAGTTACACTCATAGTCCTCACTCTAGAATTTGAATCACTAATTATAGCATCTCTTGTGTGACTCATGTCCCATATCCTGGTGTGATCTTGTTGACTAGAATTGTTTACATTTTCTTTATTATCGGCATGACTTGCAGAACCACCATTTTCTTCTCCCCCTGAGTTTGTACCATCAAACTTAGTTAAAATTCTTTCTTGATTAGAATTTACATTTTCATGGATCACTTGATCAGTTAGTCCTTGCTCCATTCTACTTTCTGTGTTTATCTCAGCATCATCCTCAGAATCACTATCAATATTGAGATTTTCAAACTTCAAAACTTCAGCTTCATTTTCATCAAGGCATTCTAAGCATGAACACTTGTTATCGTCAAAAGTCATATATGTGCTTTCCATAATTTTCTTTTGTTCAAGCACATAAACTATGTAGGAAGTTCTCTCCAATGAATATCCCAGAAAAATTACTTCAAAAACCTTAGAGTCAAATTTTCCCACATATTCAGAGTTTTCTTTGATCACAAAGCATTTGCTTCCAAACACATACAGATGCTTCATAATAGGCTTTCTTTCTGATATAATTGAGTAAGGTGATTTGCCAAGGTTTTTGTTAATCAAATATCTATTTTGAGTATAGCATGCAGTGTTCATAACTTTTTCCCAAAAAATTTGTTGGCAGATTGGCATCTTGCAGCATTATTCTGGCAGCTTCAACTAGAGTTCTATTTTTCCTATCAAAAAAGACCATTTTATTGAGGTGTTCTTTCAGCTAAAAATTCTTGAACAATGCATTTGTCTTTGCAGACTTCACTCAATGCTGCATTTCTGAATTCTGTGCCATTATCACTTCTCAACCTTTTTACACAAGTTTGATCTTCAGTCTGCTTTTCAACTTTCTTTATGTGTTCAATAATGATGTGTGGAGTTTTATCATTTGAATGCATAAATTTTACCCATGTATACCTTGAGTAGTCATCCACTATCATCAGTGCATATTTCTTTCTAGAAATAGATAAGACATTAACTGGTCCAAGTAGGTCTATGTGAATAAGTTGCAATGGGGCACTTATGGAATTCATAGTTTTGCTCTTGTGACTGGACCTCTTCATCTTGCCTTTCTGACAAGCCTCACAAACTTCATCTTGAGCAAATTCCAAATTGGGCATGTCTCTCACTAAATCCTTTTTCAACAAGGTATTAATTGCTTTGCAATTCAGGTGAGAGAGTTTCTTCTGCCACATCTTTCTTTGCTCAATGGATGCCTTGGTATAGAAGCAGCAAATTCCATCCTTGTTTGCTGAACTTAGATATGCAACAAACAAGCTTCCTTTTTTACTCCATTCAGAGCAGTTTCACCAGTCTTCTTGCTGATAATTGAGCAGTCTTCTTTTTCAAAATTCACCTGAAATCCTTTGTCAATAAATTGGCTGACACTTAAAAGATTTACTTCAAGTCCAACAACTAGGCTACATCATCTATGACAACCTTTCTTGAAACTAACTTGCCATATCCAATTGTAAAACCTTTCCTGTTGTCTCCAAAAGTCATCAATGGGCCAGCCATCTCCCCAAATTGTGACAACAGGGCCTTATCACCTGTCATATGTCTGGAGCATCCACTGTCAATGATCTATATGATTCACTTCATATTTCCTTGCACACAAAGAGGATTAGGTGTGTTTATCTACCCAAACAGTGTTGGGTACTTTCTTCTTTTTCACAGAAGTTGCAAAAGTAGAATTTGATGATTCAAAAGAACAATGTTTATTAATTGATTTGAATTTTCCTTTTTAGCTGTAGATACAAGATTAACTTCTTTGAGATCTACTCTCAATTTATGACAGCTTGTCATCACTTTCATATTGCAAGGAGCGCAATCAAATTTGTCACAGAATGAATAGGGATCTTCAGTCAATGCCTCATTGTATTTGCAAGCTCCCAACTTTGGCTCACTAACAGCCTTTTTACAAAGGTGAGTTAGGTGATTTGTTGAGCCACATTTTTGACACTGCTTCATGGGAGCATCTGTAATAAAAGCATAGTTGTTTCTCTTATTCACACCTATTTTTCCATTCCCGTTCTTTTTCTTTTTCTCAGTATTCTTAGTTTTGACCTACTTGGTTGGTGTCTTGATAACTTGATTGACTATTGGCTTCTTTTCAGTTTCATTTGTTGTAGTGGTTTCTGCATCCTTCATTTCATTATCTTCATCTGCAATTTCTTGCTTGATGACCAAGTCAACCTCACTGAAATTAACCTCACATGCCTTGAACAAAGGTGCATTTACTTTTCTCAGCACAATTTGGACATCTTGATCTATAATTTCTTTTCCTTTGTCATCTTTATTTTTCTTGTTTTTGTTCAAGACATCATATTCCAAACCAATAGCTACATTAGCACATGGTTTGTTTTTCTCATGGTATTGTCCAATCAACTGAGATGTATTTTTAAAGGACTTCAATTTTACTTCATTTTTTTTTCCAATTTTTCCCTCAGCATTGCTTCAATTTCACCTGCACACTTGAGCTTTTTTCCAGATATTCATTTTCTTGCTTGACTGTTTCAAGCTCAACAAGCTGCAACTCCAACTCTTGCTTTTCAATCTCAAGCTTCACATTGATTTATTACAGTCTACTAACTTCCTCAGTAGCTGCCACCATGCTTGTGTGGATGTGAAACATCTCTACATTCATCTTTTAAACAGTTTCTTTATACCGGCTTGTATTTAAATCAATTATGGTTAGAGTTGGTACCTCTGATTTTGATGTGGATGATTCTCCTTGCTCTAAAGCTATGAGTGCATTCCAAATTCTTCATTATCATCATCTTCATCAATGTTATCCCAACTCTTGCCTTCAGCTAAGTAAGACTTTCCTTGTTGTTTTCTCAAGAGAGATTCATACTTTACTTCCAACTCTAAGTAGGCTTTATCCTTCTTCACTTTCTTTGGATTCATACACTCAGTTGCAAAATGGCCCAACTCGTCATAGTTGTAGCACTTAATTTGACCTGTCAACAAATCCAGTTTTGTAGCCACCTTTGCCACCTGAGTTGAACTGAGTTTTTCCTTTCCAGTTGTTGCTGTTTGAGGTTTGTCCCTTACTCTTAAAGTACTTTCGCTTTTTCACCCTAATGTTAGAAAATTTTCTAGTAAGGTAAGCCATTGATTGATCCATCTCATCTAGTTCATCAAGAGTGTAATATTTATCCTCTTCTAGCTCCAATATGACTTATTTCTGGGGCTCCTTGTTCTTTTGCTCAACAATATACGTGAATGGAGTATGAGCTTCTTGCTCATCTTCAAGCATTATCCTGTCATTGACCATCAAAGCACTAGATCCATCAACCATATGTCTTTGGTTTTACTTCAATGACTTTCCTTGCAACATCTCAAGCTTATATGTTTTCAAAATCCCATATAAGACCTCCAATGTCATTCTTCTTAAGTCTTTTTCTTCTCTAATAACAGATATCTTCTGTTCAAGATGGTCAAGAAGGGTAAGCAAAAATTTTAGGTTAACCTCCTCAGCTTTATAATATTCATCATGAAGTTGCAAGTCATTAATCAATTTGTTAAATCTTTCAAAAAATTCAGTAATTCCTTCTTTAGGTCTAGCCATGAAACCCTCATACTGAGACACCAGTATTCTTCTTTGATTTGATGTGACTTCCTCTGTACCCTCACACAGAATTTCAATTTTCTCCCAAATCTGTTTAGTAGATTCACAGTTGATAATATTATTGTACAACACATTATCAAGTGACTTAATTAGTATGAGTTGTAAACTACTATCCAATGCAACATTTTCTTTTTCAAGCTCTGTGTAGGTTGAGGGATCTTTAGGTTCATAAAGAGCTGGTATGACCACATCTCCACCTGTGGCTTCTCCAACCCTTTCCATTGGTATGAAGGGTCCATTTTTAAGCATCTGAATATACATGAGATTGGCCATCCTTATGAACATCATCATTTTCTTTTTCCACAAAGTATAGTTGATCTTGTCAAAGACTGATATCTTAATACTGCTTAATTTCTGAGCACTCATTCTTCCAAGATCTTCATCTGTTTACTTTCAGATTTTGCTCTGATACCACTTGTTAGATATTGAATACACAGAAAAGTAACACAGAGGGGGGGGGGGTGAATGTGTTTCTTGGATTTTTATTTAATTTTAAGCTCTTTGGATTATGGTTGAACAAAGCAGATAAGATATGTAAAGATATTATGTTTCACAGAATCACACAAAGCACACAATATCAAAAACTTACTTAATTGTATTAATTAAGTTTTTCTTGCTACAAATATGTGTTCTTGAATAGTAAGAACTCAACTTCTATCTTGAAAGAATACACGAAAATCTAGATCTTTTTGTTACTTCTAAACTAAGGACCCATGCATGCTTTATAGACTAGAAACACGGGTTTACAAAACTTGCACTAAAATTTACTAAACCAATTTCTAAAGCAACCTTGTCTATTTCCTTTTCTGGTGTTATCAAATTTGTGCAGAATCTTGCTGGTCTATGACCATCCTTTGTCCAGTAAAACTTGGCCCTTGATCTTGTATTCTTCAAGCTGCTTTTGTAGACTTTCCAATTTATTGAATGAACTGTTTGTTGACTGATAATCTTGAATCTTGAACTTGTCTGTATTCTGAATTTGAGATAGTGTGTCGAGATCTCCTTTTGTTCTATAGAGAAGTGACATATCGATAAGAATAATGACTTATCGATATCTTGAGTTCTCTATAAGAAAAATTTAACTTGTCGATATCTCTGAAATCTCTACATGCAGAATTGACTTGTCGATATATCCAGTTCTCTACATCTTCATTTGACTTGTCAATATCTCTAATATCTCTACATGTAGAATTGACTTGTCAATATCTCCAGTTCTTTACATCTTCATTCAACTTGACGATATCTATGAAACTTCTCTATAAGTTATTTTGGACTGCTTTATAAGTCATTTTGGACTTCTCGAATGACTTCTCGATATACCTTGATCTGTGATTAGTCGATATCTTGACTTAGAACATTTTTCATAGAACAACATTATTTAACTCCAAGCTTCTACATCTTTTTTCTGAGGCATGATCAAGACTTGATTTTTTTCCAGAGTTTATTCCTTAGCTTGAAATTGTTCACAGAAAAATCCTCTAGTCTAATCTATTAAACATTTTTACAGACTCAAAAAATACAATTACAGAATACAAATATTGATTATCAAACAACTTAATCTTAGGGCTTTCAATATGACTTAGACTTTTTATTATACAGGCATGTCTTGCACATCAATTTAGTAAACACTCGACCTTTAGATAAATCAGTTGTAATTTCCAACCATCTTTCATCAAAATACTCAACCTTCTTCAAAAATAGTGCTCTAACCAAGGAACTAATCGGGAGCTTTCTAGCTTCAAGAATCGCGTTGTTTCAACTTTTCGCATGACTGGTGGTCATCATGCCAAAACATTTTCCTCCATCATGTGCTAAATACCATTTACTCAAAGGTTTATCCTCAAACCATTACGCCGTTCGGGCTCCTCAATCAACAATTGTTCCCATAAAAAATTAAACTTCTTCTCTTGCAATTGAGAAGCCAACTCAACTAACCTATTTTTCAATCCCTTTCTCCTATGTGCACTAGCAAAATTTATAGCCAAGTGTCTAATGCAAAATCTATGATGGTCAAGAGGCTCACACCATCCTTTTTGTTGCATAGCCGCCATAATCCCAGCATGTCTGTCAGAGTTGACAGAAATCCCATGTCTCCTACCCGTTACAAACCTTAATAGTACACCGATATATAGACCATAAAATAAAACGCGTGTTATTCCCTAACAATCTAATAATAGAATTACAAAAGGGGGGTTGAATGGAATTTTGGTTTCTTTTGGAAAATTTAAAATCTCTTTATGAATATATATAACAGTGTTTGAATAAGCTAGGTGCGGATAAAAAGTATTCAAGTATTCGAAACACAAAGTAAATAAATAAAGTTGTTTAAAAACTTTATGGTGGGATGATATTTCCACCAAATATATATAAATGTAGAAGATCTATGTATTGCAAAAGCACACGGCTGCTTACAAGAGTTCTTACAAAACTGAACTTGAGAGTGCTAAAAGATACAGCTTATAAATGTACCCTTGTTCTTGCTTGTGTTGACTGTGTCAATCGATAATTAACTCTTTGCTATACTTGGTTTATATATCACCAAGTTACATGTGTAATATGATAAAATATAAATCTATTATCTAGGTCTAATCACATGTTTCTTCATTTCTCTGTCCCATGCAAATCCAGATAGATACAACATCTTTGAACGTCCCTGTTTTGCATGGAAATGGAACTGCTTCTTGATCTTCATAAACCTGATTACAAACTGCCATATTCTTTTTATCTACAATCAACCCATGTGACTATCTAGTCGCTTTCAACTGCTATTTGAATCTGTTATCCGTTGATACTTAGCTTGGATTATCCGTTGAATCTATCATGGATCATCCGGTGCATTGGAGTCATCCGTTGGGTGCTTTGTAATTTATTCGTTGATAGTGTTTCCTTAGCAGTTGATACTCTTTCACTTATGTAGAATTACAAGGCATCATCTATTTACAGTTAGCCTACCTATTTTGCATATCTTGCTAGTAGTCAACATGACTTGGAATATCTAACAATTTCTAAACCTCTAAGATATTACAGTATACAAGAATGTACTACAGACTAATTTAAACATAAGCTACTCCATCACTTGATGCTTACAAAAATCATTTAACTTATCTACTTAGAGTGTTTTGTCAAGTTATCATCAAACATATTAAATATTTAGTAATAATCTCCCCCAATTTATGTCTAATAGAATTATAGGCATAAATTCAGGTTAACTTGATGATAACAAAACACCCTAATAAAAATTAAGATTGTAAATAGTAGATAAATTGCAAAATGCTTCAATTAAGATTTGAACAAAGGAAGTTGAGTATAGTTACATGTCATTTCAAGATGATCCTCTAGTCTGAGCTGATTATTTCTTTCTCTTTGAATCCCCAGTCCTCTTTCTCAACCTTTTCTCATTCCCTCAATTTGGTGTTGGAATTGTCTAAATAATTCAGCTTCATTTCCATCATTGAGATCCAGCATCTCCTGCATTTCTTTGAGTGTATCATTGCTTCATATTTGTAGTTGGTCTTCAAGTTTGAAAAATCTTCTGACACCCGTTTCATATCTGAACTCCATCATCCAATAAGGTCTCAAATGCACTGTATCACCATTATATGGAATAGTTAAAACTCTAGGCAGTGCATTTGGATTTCTCCAGCTTTGTTTATTTTGGCTGATCTTGCTAAGTACTTCAGATTTGGCAGCTTTGGTGAAGCCAAAATCCTTTTTCATTGCATAGAACACCTTCACAAGAACATCGTGGCTTTCATTGAGAATTATGTGTAAAGGCCAAATGATCTACTTGCCTCCCTTGTATTTAAACACCAATCTTTCTGGAAGCTTGTTGTAAGCATCAATTCCCCTTACTTCATCTAGCTCATCCAAGAAATGATTGATTTATGAGAATTCTTTGATGTCACAGATAAATAGCTAATCATCTTTATTGACTTTGGGCTTAGTCTTAGAAACCACTTTGAGTTGAGTTGGATTTGACTTGACTCCTGCACTTCTCTTCCTTGGATTTCTCTTTTTGGTAGGCAGTGGTAGATTGAATTCAGGTAAAGGCAGATTGTCCCAATCTATGGGTTCATCTATTACGACCGGCACTTTGTATAATATTAGAGCCGAATGTAAATATACTTAATGATTGTACGTTGTGTGAATGAAAATTTCTGCATTATAAACTGCTTTATGTAGAATATGATTTTTTTTTCAAAGCAAAAGTTTATTTATTTCCCTTATTTTTGATTTATAAGGAATATTCTAAACCTTGGATAATTTTTCGTTTAAAAGTTATTTCATTCACAAATTTCAAAAGTGATCTTATAAAATTTCTAAAAATCCAAGTTATTTTATGGTATAAATTTTATAATTTTTGAACTAGTATTATATTTTATAAAAATAAATCTTTAAAAATTTATTTGTTATAATTAGCAAATTACATGGAAAACCTTGCATGCAAATCACTCTTCCATTCTATTAAAGGGCAAATGAGACCTTTCCAACCCCACTAACACACTTGTTGTCAACCAAATTACCACATTAACCTTGCATGCAAAATGGCCTAACTTTAGCTAGAGGGTATTCTTGTACATTCTTATTTCCACTCATTGCTTTTAGTCAATAAAAGGCACAAAACCAAAAATAAAATGTGAGAAATTATTTCACTCATTCCACACTCCAACTCACCAATCTTTTTCTCTCCTCCCCCTCCCTCTCCTTGCTCTCGGCCGAGAACCCCCTCCTGCACTCCCTCCCATTTTCCATCCCATTTCTCATCTTCCCTAGTGTAATTCTTCCACCTATATTTATTTTATATACTTTCCAAGAGTTTTGTGATTTGGGAGATGAAGTTTCATGGTTGCATGTGTAGCTTTTGTGTGATCTCCAAAGGGAAACTCTTGATTCTTGTGAATTCAAGAGCTCGCTATGAGATATATTTTATATATGTTTTAACTAAGTGTTTTATGGAGAAACCATGATTTAAAAACCTTTGCATGCTACTGAAATTTCACTATATAATCAGGTTTAGCCATGCATTCTATTTTTAAGATGTTAATATGATGATCAACCATGTTGTGTATGCTACTCTTCTCGAAATCATGTTTTCATGTTTAAAAATCTATAAATTTGAATTATTTGTGCTTGAAATAGATTGTTTCCATGATATATTTCTTAATAATAGTTAAGAGAATATATATTTCATGATTATTAAGGTTGAGTAATAGGTACAAGTCAAATTTACAAGAATTTAAACTCTATGTTTTAGCCGAAATCTTGTTAAGTATTTTCCATGAGTTGCATGTTATATTTTTATTTGCATGTTGGTGTTTTAGGGCATGGATGATCTCCACTCCTGTTGAGGAACTATTTTAGGATGTTGATGCACTAGGTTTGCTTTGGTAAAGGTTGGATGTTTGGTTAATAAGTGGGAGTCAAGGTGGAAAGGGATTAGTTAGTGTTTGCATTTTTCCAGATTTGATGCACTAGTTTATGGGGAAGTTTGGAATGAGCATTTGTTGTACACTTTGAGGTCCAAGCCACCAGAATCTAGAAGTAGGATTATATAATAGGTTTTAGGTGTTTTTTGGAGGTTTGTAAGATGTTTGGTTAGGTGCACGAGTGGAATCACAAAATCTGTCCAGCAGGGGACAGTTTTGTTGCAACTTAGAAATATGAAGTTTTGACCATGTCATAGGTAGGCCCTCATTAGGCCCTATTGGGCCTTAGTTAGAGGGAGTGTCAGAGGAGTTGTTCCAGCCATATTTCTTAGGATTTGAGTTAGAATAATGTGTCACAAGTTAGTTCAAGTCAGGACCTTTTCTGCCCAGAAAAAACAGGGGAACCATGGACTTTAAGCTTAGGCCTAGGGAGGCCCAAGCTAGGCCCTTGAGCCAAATCAAGTTTGGGAGTTGCCTTATGATTAGAAGAGTCTAGTGTAGAAGTTTTGGAGGTAAAATTGTAGTGTAAGAGTGTCTAATGCACTCAAGAAACCATAGATGTCATTCTGAAATTTACCTTAGTAAGCACCTTCACTTACCACATAGTTTTAGAGCATTTATGAGTGAGGCCTAGGTTGACCACTATAGTTGCAAGATAGCATAAAGCCAGTAGAGTGAAAGGCCCAAGTGAGGGTCAATAGGTTTTGGATAGTTTAGTAAAGGCACATCGAGTTATGAGGCCAAAATTTGGAGACTTTATCTAGTTTAGCGATCAAGTGACTTAAGTTGTGGAACGAGATCATCCAAACCTAGTGTTGCGATATGGTGTGTGTGTGATATTATTTGGTATTTAAAATATGGTATGTGAGTATATGTGTACTATTTTGTTTATAAGGTGATTATAAATTGCGTGCATATAGGCCTAAGTGCCATTTGTGTTAAATTTCGGGTTGTAAATAGGTTGCGTTGGTGAGAATATATTATAATGAGGTTATTCTTAATTGTGTAGGATCTCGAGACGAGGGTAAACTTGCCATAAAGGTCGAGTAAAGCTTCCAGTTGCTCCTACTTTCCAGTCCAGTCCAGTCTAGCCTTCTCAAGGCAAGTGATTCAACCTGCTTTTTAGTTTACACTGCGAATGTGTGATAACTATTTCCTATTCATATGATGCAAGTATTTTGATTTATCTTGTTATACCTGGACCAAGTGATTCTCAAATCTATCTTCGTATCATATAGAAATGCCATGAACCCTGAAGTATTTATTACAAGTAGATCAAAAGTCATACCATGCTAGTATACCAAAGTAAATGTGATGCAAGGATAAAATAGAGATCTGTTATAACACTTTATTGATCCTTTTGATTAACATACTATTGATTCCTGAGAAATCTTGATATTGCACCCTGATACTTTGATTCAACTCTTGCAAGAACCTCAATAGAAACTTTATCTTGATACTTAAAAGCCAGTCATTCCTTAAAGTCGTTCATGATTGTTGATAACCCTATCCTTATCCTAAAGCTGGATAGCCTATTATACCTTGAGCTGATGATCACTTCCTTTGTATTTTAACACCTATATCATACCTGGAACCAGTAATGCTCACCTTCTTTGTATTTTAATACCTATACCTTATCTGGAACCATTACCTTAAGCCTAATAAGGCTTTATTCTTTCATATTATCTGATAGCCTTGCTAAATCTCCTTGTCAAAGTCCTTGTAAATAGAAACCTTTCAATTATCCTGATAGAGTAAAGTCTAGTGGATCATGGCCCTGAGATCTAGTGATCATATTTCCAGTGTTTAAAAGTTGATCTATAATCCCTTGATAAAGATGTTCACTGTTTAAGAAATTTACTATCAATCGGCATCGGTTTTTGAAACGATTAAAAATCTGGATTTCAGTCCCAAAGGGGGATAAATGTTTTCTTTAAATAGTGGATATGGACTGAGACGCAAGTCCTTTTCACACTTAAATTGTAGGCTTAAAAGTTACCTAGGGATCCCATTAATGTTTTAGAACCCAGCGAGGTTCGGGATTACTTCGCGGCTGATCACCGGCTGTAATCCGTAGCATCATAAAATGGTTTTTGATTAAGATATGATTTTGAAAATGTTTTGATACAAGCAAATGATGCCATCACCCAAAAGTTCATCTCTTGTTTGAAAGTGTTTGTCCTAAATCCAATCATGTATGATGAGTTAGGAAGAACTTTCTTGTATTCCTATTTGATTTCATTTGAATTAATAAAAGACTTGTTATGTTTTATTATGGGCTTTATCTATTTAAAGTGTATTAAATAAGATGTTCCATAGTTTAGAGTAAAGCTTCTAGAATTATAATGAGATTATAATAGTGAGATCTAGAAGACGAAAAATCTAGACTTAAACAGTTCTTGATCATAGGATAACTAATCGAATGTTAGTGGATCCGCAAAGATTGGTATATACTATGCTTGCTCCCTTCAGGAGGATGTCTGTTCTCATAGGCATTTGTGTGGTGACACTATAGCTAGTATGTAGGTGCTTATTAGGGAATAAGTTCACTGAACATGACTCGATAAGTTGAACAATTAATGGAGATTACTCACATGTCAATAATGGTTCACTAAGTGATAGTTGTACAAGTGTCCTTAGACTTGAGATCGTTAAAGTTATCTTGTATATAATGAACTGTGCTTTGGTTTAGTCCTTTGTCTCAAGGACATCCATTAGGTCTATTCTGGGCATAGGGATTTGTGTATAGAGATAATTAACGTTAATAAAGGATCTACCCCTTCCAGTACAGGAAGAGAATATCCTATATTATTCTTAGTATGCGAGTTCTGGAATCTCTGGCCAGAGTGTATGAAATTAGAAAGGAGTTTCTGATTTGCATTAATATGAACTTTGCATTATGAATAAGAAATCATATGATTAAATTTGATAGGCTTGACACAAGATCCATGCCTTGTATTTAATCAGGATATTATAAGGGTAGATGTAATTCATTGTACGGTAACTAGTCACTGACAGGTTCTTGGTATTCTAAGCAGTGAATTCATATTATCTGGATAATCGCGATATGTTGAGAAGCATCACTCACGATGTAGAATAAATATAATTAATCAGTTAATTATATTTAGTGAATTTTAGTATTCAAATAAATAATTAATAAAAGTTTATTATTATTTATTTCTACTACCGGCATAATATTGAACCTACAGGGTCATATCATAAAAGAATATTTTCTTTGATGAAATAATGAGAGAGAGAATTATTTTCTAAATAGTTTAGAAAAGGAAATAATGATTAAAATAGTTTTAATTATTATAAAAGCATTTTTTAAAGATAAAATGTGGGGTTTAATACATATATATAAAGATATATTTTATAACCCTAGGAGAGCCCTATAAATAGAATGAGATGGCTCATTCTGTTAACATAATTTTTTTTTGTGAAAACCCTAGCCTCCATCTTCTTCCTCTCTTTCTCTCTCTCTCCCAAAAACTCCATTTTTATAAAAGCTCGGTTTTATAAAAAGGTTCATCGAAGAGGATCGTTCTTGGTGGATACCGGTAGAGTGCTTCACACACTGAGGAGCAACTGTTAGCACTCCATTTTATAAAGCTTCGATTCACAAGGTATGGTTACGATTCCTCAATTTTTCCTTTTTATATGTTTTTTCTATATGTGCGGTATATGGTTTTTACGGAATAAATGTTATTTCACGCTTCCGCTCATCCGTAAATTCCTTCATTGTTATTATTAGTTATATCTTCACATTGTCATTCTTTAATATATATCTCGATTTATGTTTTGTATCATATTGTTTAGCACTTGTTGAGCATTTGGCTCACTACTTGCTTTAACCCTGATATTACAGCTAGCAGCTATGGTTATATTCAAGCAGACAACACGTAAGACTTATGATGCCGATGTGTATGTCCGAGCTCAGGTAGAATAAGAGGTAGTTTTGTGTGAGGACTCGATATTAAAACCAGTTGTAATAGTTAGTAGTGTTGGGCTGTTCCAAACCTTAAACTGTAAGATCTTGGATTCAGTTGTATTTACTTTCTTTTAAATATTGCAATAGTTGTATATTATGTATTGTTAAGTTGGGGGTGTGACAAGTTTTGGTATCAGAGCTACGGTTTAGAGTCCCTGGATAGCCCAAATAGGTTATAGGATATATGTATAGGTTATAGATAATATGCGAGAGAGTAGGTTAAGTAAATTTATTATTAATACTCCTCTTATATATCTATGTATGGTTTGTCAGCAAAGGGCGCACTCCTCGTCATCCTCTGGGTCAGACGACACTATTGCTTTCTCCGTGTATGCTGAGTTGAGGCGCGAGTTTGACATGCTTCAGGGCAAGTACGACCGACTGATAGAACGATTGAAGAACGTGTATCCGGACAGCCGGAACTATGAAGGGAAGCCTAAGGAGCAGATGACTGTGAGACTTGAGATTTTGCCATCACACCGAGACCGTACCAGTCAGTATATCATTCAGATGGTGGCGGATGAGCTCCAGAGCATTGTGAAGACGCTTCGAGAGGAGAAGACTACCAAGCCCCATTCCGATGGAGTGGAGCCTTAGTTCTTTCCATTATCTACCTTTCATGTTGTTGTATTATCGGACTTTGTAGAATTCCCAGTTATTTCCTTTAAATAAGCATGTTATTCCTAGAATCAGACTTTATCCTAATCTTGATGTATTGTGACCTTTAAATTTCAATTATTATGCATTATCGTTCCATTTGCTTTCAACTGTTATCTTACGCCTTTATATGCATCACCATATTTATTTAATTTGAAACTTGACCTCATATGTAAATAAGAATGCCATGCGACACCCTCGAATTATTTCATTATTCATACCTGTTTTGACGTAACTCTTATTTCAGGATCATGCCACCCAAAAAGAAGAACCCAACAACCACATCTACCACAGATCCAAATATTCTTCGATTACTGGAAGCCTTACAACAACAAACAAACGCTATAGCTCAACAACAACTAACTCTTCAACAATGATTTGAAAACCAAGATAACCGTGAACCACACCAACCACCTGATCCACCAGTACCACCTCGACAAGTTGTTACTTTCAAGACTTTTTAGAATGTGAACCCACCTGCATTTCATGATACCACTGATCCAATAATAGCTAACACATGGATTAAGGAAATGGAAAGGGCTTTTGAGTTGGTACAGTTAGGGGACGATCAGAAGACACCATATGCTACTTACTTCTTGAAGGGCGAAGTCATCTATTGGTGGGAATCAGTAAAAGCTATGTAAGCAAATCAACAAGTTTCTTGGGAAAGATTTAAGAAGTTATTTCTGGAAAAGTATTACCCTAAGTACATGCAGAATCAAATGGAGCTTAAATTTCTTGAATTCAAGTAAGGGAATATGTCTGTACTGGAGTATGAGAAGAAGTTCACAGAATTGTCAAGGTTGTGACAAAGTATACCAGCAGTGAGGAGGAAAAAGCAAAGAGATTTCAACAAGGATTAGAGCCTTGGATCAGAGATAGAGTGGCTATGTTTGAGCTTGATACTTATGCAGGCGTAGTACAGAAAGCTGCTCTGATTGAGAATAATGGGATGCAGTCAAGAAAGGAAAGGGATAACAAGAAGAGAAAAGTTCCATTTTATGGAGAAAAGTCTGAAGCCGGAAATTCACAAGATCGGAATGTAAAGAGGATTGGATTCCATAAGGGCGGAAATTTTCAAAAGAAGGGAAATTTGAGCAAAAGACAAGAATCAAAGGGGAACAACCAGGCTAGCCAAGGACAAGTTGGAGAAAACAGATTTCAGAGACCGGAATGCAAGCATTGTGAAAGAAGGCACCCCGGAGTGTGTAATAAGCTGAGCATGACATGCTATAGGTGCAACCAGAAGGGACATTTGGCAAACGAGTGTAAGATGCCAAAGCCAGGAGTTACATGTTACAAGTGTGGAAAGACTAGACATATAGTTAGGGAGTGCAAGACAACTGGACCAGTTAAAGCTCTGATGAATGTGGCAAGTACCAGTGCAAACGTGCCAGCTGAGGTATTGGCATTACCTCCACCCCCTACAACAACTCCGCAAGCAACAACAAGGACATTCGATTTGAAAATGAAGGATGCTGTTCAGAACTCTGAGGTGATAACAGGCATACTTTTACTAAATAATGTCAAAGCTAAAGTATTGATTGATTCGGGAGCAACGAGATCTTTCATATCACAAACTTTTGTTGATAAAATTCAATGTGATAAAATGGTTATGAATGAGGTAGTAAATGTGGTAATTGCGAACCAAGAGAAGATTCCTGTGAGTCAACTATGTCCGAAGTGTGAGATTGATATTTCGGGGTATAAGTTTTCAGCCGACTTGATACTCTTCAAGTTGGGAGAGTTCGATATAATTTTAGGTATGGATTGGTTAGGGAAGAATAACGCCCAAATTAATTGTAAGTCCAAGAAAGTGTATTTAAAGACGAAGAGTGGATAGAAAGTAGTATTTAAGGGACAGAGGCAAGAACAACTGTTTCTTACAATCGTTCAGGCTAAGAAGTTACTTAGAAAAGGTTGTGAGTCGTTCCTAGCTTATGTAGTGGATTCAGAAAAGGGCAACCCCAGCATAGAAGGTATTCCCGTAGTTAACAAATTTCCAGATGTGTTTCTAGAAGAACTACCAGGCTTACCGCCAGATTGACAAATCGAGTTCGAGATCAACCTTGCTCTGGGCACAGAAGCAGTTTCGAAGGCCCCATATAGGATGGCACCAGCAGAAATGAAAGAGTTGGCGAGCCAGCTACAAGAATTGTTGGACAAAGGAGTGATACGGCCAAGTACGTCACCATGGGGATCACCTGTCTTGTTCGTAAAGAAGAAAGATGGAAGTATGCGATTATATATAGATTATCAAGAGTTGAATAAGGTGACGATTAAGAACCGATACCCGCTACCAAGAATAGATGACCTATTTGATCAGTTGAAAGGAGCAAAATGCTTTTCAAAGATTGACTTAAGATCAGGATACCATCAATTACAGATCAAAGAAGAAGATATTCCAAAGACAGTATTCAAGACAAGATACAGACATTATGAATTCTTAGTAATGCCTTTTGGATTGACTAACGCCCCGGCAGCATTTATGGATCTGATGAATCGGGTATTTAAAAAGTATTTGGACAAGTTCGTAGTGGTATTCATTGATGACACCCTTATTTATTCAAAGTCGGAAGACGAACATAAGCAACATCTATGGATAGCATTGGAGATACTCCGACAAGAGAAGTTGTATGCCAAGTTTTCTAAATGTGAGTTTTGGTTAAAGGAAGTTCAATTTTTGGGGCACGTCATTGGAGATGAAGGAGTTAAAGTAGATCCGGCAAAGATTGAGGCGATTATGAGTTGGAAGAGGCCAAAGACACCTACGGAAGTGCAAAGTTTCCTTGGATTAGCAGGGTATTATAGAAGATTTGTCAAAAAAATTTCGAAAATTGCCACGCCATTAACTAAGTTAACCAGGAAGAATCAGAAGTTCGAATGTAATGCAGAATGTGAGGATAGCTTTCAAGAGTTGAAACAGAGATTGGTAACAGCTCCGGTGTTAGTACTACCAGACGACCAAGGAAACTTTGTGATTTTCAGCGATGATTCACATAAAGGATTGGGCTGTGTGCTAATGCAACACAATAAGGTGATCGCGTATGCGTCAAGACAGTTAAAACTGCATGAATTGAAGTACCCGACGCATGACTTGGAACTAGCCGCCATAGTGTTCGCACTTAAGATTTGAAGACATTACCTCTACGGGGAAAAATGTGAAATCTACACAGATCACAAGAGTTTAAAGTATATTTTCACTCAGAAGGAGCTCAATATGAGGCAAAGGAGATGGTTGGAATTGATTAAGGACTATGATTGCTCGATAAATTATCATCCTGGAAAGGCGAACGTTGTAGCTGATGCTTTGAGTAGGAAGGAAATATTGAATATGATAGCAACACCAAAAGAATTGTCTGAAGAGATTAAGAGATTTGGATTGGAACTTCGTGATTGTGGAATAGTTGAAGAAGTTTGTCGTGCAATAACTTTTCAACCAACACTAGTGGAAAAGATAAAGAAATGTCAGGAAGAAGTAATGGAGAAAGAGAAGAATCAGCTAACTGGAGAAGAGATTGGTACTCAAAAGGATGAGCAAGGTATACTAAGGTTTTCCTCAAGAATTTGGATTCCTCATATAATAACCCCAAAATTTTCAACTTTTTGTAACCCTTGTGAATAGTGTTTTAGCTGAATGAGAAAACTTTTCACGCCACACTATGTAGGGGTTCTGTTATGGATATTCTGGGATATTATTAGTACTCTATGAAGTATATAAGTGTATGTAAAGATCGTCAGAATCCAATTCCGAACAATTTGGTTTTTCCCAAAAATCCACAAGATACGGAGAGAATTGAGTATAAGGTAACAGGATAAAAAGGATTTAAATTAAAGGATTATAATAGAGGATCATAAAAAGGAATATAATGTATTGAGAAAGGTTAAAGGAACCTAAGTAATAAGATCCCGAGTATGATCCTTCAAACGATAAACGAAAACGAAAGTTAAGCGAACCGTATAAAAGATCAGCGGTCATTAGGCAAACGATTAGGAAGTTAATCAAAGGGATTAGTGGGAATGATGTCATCCAACCAATAGAAAGAGGACAAGGAAGGGAGGATGACATCATGAGGATGACACAAGCATGACATGGGAAGGAAGGAGGTGTGGTGGCTTTGTAACCACACAAATTCAAGGGCAAGAAGGTAATTGACTAAATCAAACACAAAAGCAAAGCAACCAAGCCAAGTAAAATCATTTTCATCAAAAAATCAAAAAGCAACCAAGGCTTGTTCTTGAAGAGCTCTCGGCTTTTTAGCATTTTAAAGGCAAAGAATTTCAAAACTCAAGATCCAAGCCTCCTAAATTTGTAAGATAATTCCCTAATCATCTTCATGCTTAGTTAGGACTATATCATGAGTTTAAGCCATTAATTCCTTCTCAATCTTCTTCATTTAATCAAAGAAGAAGACAATGAATAGTGTTTTCAAGTTTTTAACTTGAAATTTTTCTTGTTTTTCTTGAAGATCCAAGCATTCTTAAGACTTCTCAAAGCTTCTTAAGGCTTCCTAGCTCCTCCCACCACTTCAAGGAAGGTATACCATCTCCAAACCCTAGGTTCCTATATATTATAAGATGATTTTGATTAGTAGGATGATATTGTAGCTTGTTGTTGTGATTAGAGTTTGGGATTTGAAATGGTAGTGAAATGGAATGGTAAATGTTGTGGTTTTGATTTAAAAGAACTTAAGTATGATTAAAGTTAAGTTTAGGCATAAGTATGAATGATTAAATTGAATTGGTTGGGGTTGTTATGATGTGATAAGGATGGATGTTGGTTGTATGTTGGATTTGAGGTTGATTTGGAATGGTTTTGAATGGTTTAAATTATTGGAAATCGCGTAAACATAGCCGTCGTAACGTCTGATTTTCTTTGGACTGTTTTTGTGCATAGCATTAGGACCCGAGAACCCCCTGCTAGATTATGACCACTGCCATGTTTAGATAGCTCATGTTACGAGCTTCATTTTGATATGTAGTTCGTTCGATTCCGATGCACGGTTTAGGAGAAACGACCGTTTCAAGTAACGGCATTTCGCGAACGAAACTTTTTCCCTCGCCTTACTTTGAAACATAGGTTAAAGACCAAAAAGGGTTAATTAATGTATGAAACATTTATGGTAAGTGTGTTAGGTAGTTGGTAAGACACTCGCGAAGGAATCGCTTTAAAACTCGTAAAGGTTAAATTATTAAAAATGGTGGAGCCGAGGGTATCCGAGTGACTTAAGCAAATCAGTGAGCGCAAAACAAGCGTTAGAGTCTAAGTTAGTTAAAGTATAAATTTACAAGTGATTTTGGTTTAATTCCAACTTACTTGTTGTTTATAGGTTACCAGACTCGTCCCGAGCCTTTTATCACCCCAAGTCACTCAGGCAAGTTTTCTACCCGTTATAACTGTTGTTGTGATGAATATATGTATATGCATTATCTTGCGATAGATGCATGTTGGTTAATTAGCAAATGTTGCAATATATTGAAGCATGCTGCTATGGTATATATATATGCATGCCTGTTTCGCATTCTTTCCATATATATCTGTTGATTCAGTTGATAATACCTATGCTAGAGGATAGCGGTAATTTGCATATACCCTTAGTACAGGGACCCAAAGGTGAAAATATTTTCTAAAACCGGGAGTCGAGGATCCCGAGTAGATTTTATATATATGGATATAAATATATATATATATATACTTATATATATATATGGTCATAGTTTTCAAAACTATTAATCGAATAAGGTTTATTCGATAACTTTAACTTTATTTTATTATTGAATATTATTTCGAATATTATTCGAAGGCGTATGACTCCTTTTAATTATTTATTTGAATATTATTTGAATATTCATTCGAGGGCTTATGACTCTTTTATATTATTTATTGAATATTATTTGAATATTCATTCGAAGGCTTATGACTCAGTTTATATTATTTAATGAATATTATTTGAATATTCATTTGAGGATCTATGACTCCGATTATTTGCTGAGGTATATTCTTTATTTTATTAAAGAATAAGGTGTCAATAATCAAACTTATTTTCGATTATTCAAATAAAGATAATACTTTCATATAAGTATATATTTGGTTATTTAATACTCGTTTCAAGTATAAGTTTTAATACTTCTACTTCAATTATTTTTATAAAGATTATTCTTATGGAAATATTATTTAAATAATAATATTCAGTCATTTTCTAAATATTCTGAGGACTGATTTACTTCATTAAATCAGCTTTACTCCAAACACTCTATAAAGTGTTTTCGAGTCTTCAAAATGATTTTTAAAGTCAGAGCGGATCCCAAAACTCATTTTTATATTTAAGATCTTCCTTTTTTAAGGGAATTTAAATACTCGCTCAAAACCTGGGGAATCCGGCTCTGTGGTGTATTTTATATTCGCAACGAGGTTGCAGTTTTGGTAAATGAATTGATTACTTGCCCAATGTTCGGGAAGTAAGCCCATCTAATTGAGTCGGCATAAGCGACAGGCCGGGGTACGGTCTATCAAAGTATAAGTGGCTGGGTGGCAGTCCATCAACGCGTAAGAGGCCGGGTGGCGGTCCAGCACAAGGTCCTTATGTGGCCAGGGTGATGACCGGTGGGGGATTCATCCATCTAGCAGTAGAAAAGGTTACTTATTGATATCTTTGCCTGATCAGCAAGATATCTGGTTTATGCCAAAATTCTTTTCCTTTCCAAAATTTATTGGATGTTTCAAACTCTGTTCATACTTTACATAACAGAGGTTCCAGGAAATGTTTAAGAGATATATATGTGGATATATATATCGGGACTAAATAAAGTATCTCGTAACTTTTTTTCATTCAATAATATTTCAAAGATTGAATCTATTCAAGTCTTAACTTGTGGTCTCATCTATGGGATGTTTTTCTTAAAACTTATAATACTTTGAACGGTGGTAGGTCAAGTAGCTTTATAAATGATATAAGTGTGGTGAAGTATTGGTAACTTCATTCCTTGTTTTTACTTATATCTAGTAAGTAATTATCTTACACATGATAGAGATTCTATTAAGTATCCATTTAGATACTTATATTATTGTTATCACTATGTATTATCTTGCGAGCTGTAAGGCTCACTCTTGCTTTATTTCTTCATCACACAACAACAGTTAGGAGAGATGGCCAGACTCCAGCAGACCCAGCGCAAGCGCGTGGGAAGCGTCCCGCGTCTTCCCGATGATGTTGTAGCTGCTATAGCTGCAGAGGTAGATCCATTGTAGTTCAGACCATCTACTTTTGAGAATTAAATTATGTATAATTATAACTTGTGGCAGATAATGGCAATTAACTGTAAATTTATCAAGTAATCATTTTGGGTTGTAATAACTTTTAAATGGTGGATTCAAAGACTTGTACTTATTTCAATTTCATCTTTGAGACTATAATGGGTTGTGGTGTGTGTTAGTATGGGGTCACAGCATGAGGTTATTTATTATTAATTAAGTGAAGTGATATTGTGGAAAGAAAGACCGTGACAACCCGGATCCCCGACCCCGGATCTGGGGGTGTTACAGAAATGGTATCAGAGCTAAGCGTTATAAACCTCAGAGATGATGCGTCGATATAATAACAAACTCACAAAGATAATAAGAACTCTTGCCAAGTTCATGGTCGGACTACTTAAAGTAGTGCTGACAGTTAAAACCCTTACGGGAACCTTTATAAGTATCATGATAGTAACTTAGCTCGTTTAATGTGTAGGCGCCTGAAATAGAGGACCCTGAGATGTTCGAGCGTGAGCATGATGAGGCATTGCTAGATGTTGAGGATCAGGAGGAGCCTGAGATGGAGGAGGATGAGGAGGACCCCTCAGAGGAGCCTGAGACGGAGGTCATTGCTGTTTCAGATGAGGAGGACCCCTCAGAGGAGTCAGAGACAGAGGTTATTGCTATTCCAGATGAGGAGGACCTGGATGAGGTCCCAGTAGCTGAGGAGCATGTTGGACCTATGGTAGTGTATGCTGGTACCCCATTACCCACACTTCCGGTGGTCAGAGCCCCTACCCCTCCACCACTATCTTGGATTCCTGATGATGACAGCTCAGAGACCCATACTTCCGAGCCTAGGCAGACCGAGGAGGCACCCTCAGCGGCTCCGGATTCACCACCTCTTGACCCTGCCCACAGGCATTCTTCGTTAGCACATGGATATGTTCAGGATGTTCTGAGGACCCGAGTGGCTGTTGCCGAGGGCCGACTAGATGAGGCCAGGAGGGAGTTGGATGCAGAGAGGGCGGGTAGGCATACCCGAGCTTATGAGACTAGGGCTTCTATACCCCGATCCTTGAGGAGGGAGCTTAGGGGGATAGAGCTCACATCCCGAGCGAGGCTCAGATCGCTCCAGGGGGACAGGCATGGTAGGATCTCCAGGCGGCAGGCCGACTATATCTTCCGTCGTGCGATGGAAAGGGTTTGGGAGCTGACCCGCTCCGGTGTGTGATTCAGGATTGATGATGGAATAGTCTAGTTGTCTAGTTAGCCGAGGCCTTAGTAAGAGCCAATTTTCCGGGATAGTTGACTTGTATATAGCATCCCTTTTTCTGACTAGACAGATAGACTCTTGTGTATCACTTTTGGGACAGATGACTGTAGCACTGTTGTAATTTTGACCAGATCAAACTATGTATTTCTCGCATTATGTATATATTTGTTTCCTTTCGGTTCAGTTCCATAGTGAAGGGATCACTGTTTTTATCATTATTATTACTGCACTTCGTATTAGAACTGTCATAAAATAATAAAATTGCGATATACGTTCTCCCCATTATAAGAGCTGTGCAAGGCACAATGTTGTATATGATTGTGACCTAACGTTGAATTTTCCCAAATTTTTTTTTATTATTATCAGAATCATGCCGCCAAGAAAGATTGGAACTAGGGCGAACCCTGGATCTGAGGACCAGGGAAGCCATAACCAGGATGATAGGAACCAGGAGCACAGTGAAGAGGAAGATGAGGATTATGTGGAACAGGATGACTCCCTGTATGAAGAGGAAGAGGAAACATATGATGTTGAGGGATTTGAGATAGAGGCTGAAGAAGGAGAAACCGAGGTTGAGCAACCAGTACCAAACCCAGGCATGGATCCCATGGGCCAGTTCATGCAACTCCTAAGGCAGAATTTGGAACGTCAACCCAACCCACCCCCTCAAGGAAGTAACAATGCTGTGGCAAACTCTTTCAGGGCTTTTAAGTCCCTTAAGCCCCCTGAGTTCCACGGATCAGCCGACCCAGTTGAGGCAAGGGCATGGTTAAAGGAAATGGAGAAATCTTTTGAGATTTTAAGTACCGAGGAGGCACAGAAGTCTGTATTTGCTACCTACCTTCTGAAAGGAGAAGCTAACTACTGGTGGGAGGCCAAGAAAAACATGGAGACAGATGCTATTATAACCTGGGAGAGATTTAGTCAGTTATTTCTGGGAAAGTATTTCCCGAGCTTTATGGAAAACCAGATGGAGCTCAAGTTCTTGGAGCTAAAGCAGAATAACTTGTCTGTAGCAGAGTACGAAGCGAAATTTACTGAGTTATCAAAGTTTGTGCCGGAGTTTGTGAGCACCGAGGAAAAGAAAGCTAGGAGGTTTCAGCAGGGACTGAAACCGTGGATTCAGAATAGGGTGGCAATCCTTGAGCTTACGGACTATGCCACTCTGGTACAAAAGGCAACGATTGTAGAAGTTGGAAGTGAACAGATGCAGAAGGAAAGAGAGAAGAAAGGAATAAAGAGGAAAAGTATGAGCATGGGTGGAGGTTCCGTAGGAAGGAGCTTCCCAACTAGATTTAATCGAGGAGCAGTGTCCCTACCAGGAAGGAATACTGGGTTGAAGCGGCCAATGAGTGTGAGTGTGAGCCAGGGCGGCCAGAAGTCAAGAATGTCCTATTCCAACCAGTCTCGACCCCCATTGCCAGCCTGTAACATATGTGGAAGGAATCACACTGGGGAGTGTAAAGGAAAGCCAGTAACCTGTTTTAAGTGCGGTCGGGAAGGCCATTACTCAAATAAGTGCCCATCATCAACCCCTGCCGTCATTCCAACCGCCACTTGTCATCAGTGCGGATGCCCAGGTCATTGGAAGAGGGAATGCCCAATGAACAAACCAGCAGCTTCGGGAGCAAGCAGGGCTGCTTCCAATAAGCCACCTACTGCGAGGACTTTCAACATGACAGTCCAGGATGCTATGAAAGATTCAGATGTGATAGCAGGTACCCTTTCTCTAAATTCAGTCAGTGCAAATGTTTTATTTGATTCGGGAGCAACTAAATCTTTTATATCAAAGGACCTTGCGCGTAAGTTAAGACTTAAGGCTGAACCCTTGATAGAACCCTTACAAGTAGAGCCAATCATGAAATAATTCCTGTTAACCAGATTCACCCCGCCTGTGAGATAGGCATAGGGGAGCAATCTTTCAGTGTTGATCTGATTCCTTTTAAATTAGGGGAGTTTGATGTGATTTTGGGAATGGACTGGCTATCTAGCAACGATGCTCAGATAGACTGTAAAGGGAAGAAAGTTAAGTTAAATATCCCCGGGAAGAAAGAAGTTATATTTAGAGGAAAGAGGCAGACGCATAAATTTTTGACTATGGCTCAGGCCAAAAGGATGCTACGAAAAGGAAGTGAGGCTTACCTAGCCTATGTGGTGGACACGCAGAAGGAGGTGCCCAACTTACAAGATATTCCAGTAGTCAACGAATTTGAAGATGTATTCCCCCAAGACCTTCCGGGATTACCACCCGATAGAGTGATTGAATTTGCTATTGAGTTGGCCCCAGGGACGGCGCCAGTTTCAAAAGCACCTTACCGGTTAGCCCCATTAGAAATGAAGGAATTAGCTATCCAATTGCAGGAACTCTTGGATAAGGGTATGATAAGACCCAGTGTGTCTCCGTGGGGAGCACCAGTTTTATTTGTTAAGAAGAAAGATGGGAGCATGAGGTTGTGCATAGACTATCGAGAGTTGAACAAGCTAACCATAAAGAACAGGTACCCATTACCTAGAATAGACGATCTGTTCGACCAGCTAAAGGATGCTGTTTATTTTTCCAAGATCGACCTGAGAACTGGATATCACCAACTAAAGATTAAACCCGAAGATATTTCCAAGACAGCGTTCCGTACCAGGTATGGGCATTATGAGTTCTTGGTAATGTCCTTTGGATTAACCAACGCCCCAGCGGCTTTCATGGATTTAATGAATAGAGTATTTAAGAAGTACTTGGACAAGTGTGTGATAGTTTTTATCGATGATATTTTGATCTACTCAAGGACTGAGGCAGAACATGCAGAGCATTTGAGGATAGCTCTAGGAATACTCAGAGAGGAGCAGTTATATGCCAAATTCTCGAAGTGTGAATTCTGGCGGAATGAAGTACAGTTTTTAGGATATGTGATCAATAAAGAAGGAGTATTGGTCGACCCCTCCAAGATAGAGGCGGTCTCAAATTGGGAAAGGCCAACCACACCCACAGAGGTAAGGAGTTTCATAGGATTGGCCGGCTACTATCGTAGATTTGTTCAGGACTTTGCGAAGATCGCAGCCCCTTTGACATGACTTACTCGTAAGACAGAGAAGTTTGAATGGACGGAGAAATGCGAGAACAGTTTTCAGGAATTAAAGAAAAGGTTGATAACGGCTCCGGTATTAGCATTGCCGGACGGAAAAGGAGATTTTGTGATATATAGTGACGCGTCGCACAAAGGATTAGGATGTGTGCTTATGCAGTATGGTAAAGTTATTGCGTATGCGTCGAGACAACTGAAGGAATACGAGGTTAGATATCCTACTCATGACCTTGAGCTCGCGGCAATAGTATTTGCTTTAAAAATTTGGAGGCACTACTTGTATGGAGAGAAGTGCGAGATTTTCACAGACCATAAGAGCCTCAAGTACATATTTACGCAGAAAGAGCTCAACATGCACCAGAGGAGATGGTTAGAACTAATCAAGGACTATGATTGTGAGATTCTCTATCATCCAGGGAAAGCCAATGTGGTGGCTGATGCCCTTAGTAGAAAGGAGAGACTCAGAATGATAACGACTTCAGAAGAGTTGATAAGGGATTTTGAGAGAATGGAAATAGAAGTAAAGGTAACCGGAACCGGAGCTGAAAAGCTTTTTGAGATCTCAATGCAGCCAGAGTTATTGGAAAAGATCAGATTGTGCCAGGAGAAAATAATGAATGAAGGCAGAGAGTCAATGACTGGAGAGGAGATCCATACTGAGAAAGATGATAAAGGGATAATGAGGTACTCCTACCGAATTTGGGTTCCGAATGTTCAAGAACTTAAAGATGAGATTTTGGATGAAAGCCATAGTTCAAGGTATTCCATTCACCCGGGAAGTACCAAGATGTATAGGGATTTGAAGGAATATTACTGGTGGCCCAATATGAAGAGGGATGTAGCAGAATGGGTAAACAAGTGTTTGACTTGCCAAAGAGTAAAGGCAGAGCACCAGAGACCCAGTGGACTTTTGCGACCCCTGGAGATTCCCGAATGGAAATGGGAACAGATAGCGATGGATTTTGTTGTAGGCTTGCCAAGGACGAAAGCCAATCACGACGCCATTTGGGTAATTATAGACCGACTGACAAAGTCAGCTCATTTCATTCCTATCAATGAGAGATACACAGTCGATAGACTGGTGGACATTTACCTTAAGGAAATAGTGACGCGACATGGAGTCCCAGCGTCCATTGTCTCAGACCGAGACCCCAGGTTCAACTCCAGATTTTGGAGGAGCTTTCAGGAGTGTGCGGGGACCAAGTTAAATATGAGTACCGCGTACCATCCCCAGACGGATGGACAGAGTGAAAGGACCATCCAGACACTAGAAGATATGTTGAGAGTCTGCGTAATAGGCCTTAAAGGAAGTTGGGATGATCACTTGCCGTTGATCGAGTTTTCTTATAACAATAGCTTTCATGCTAGCATCGGAATGCCGCCTTATGAGGCCCTGTACGGAAGAAGGTGTCGATCTCCCTTATACTGGGATGAAGTAGGAGAGCGGAAGATGCTCGGACCCGAAGTGGTCCAAAGGACCAAAGATATAGTGGATCTTATCAGAGGGCGACTTGTAGCAGCCCAAGACAGACAGAAGAAATATGCAGACCTAGCCCGAAAGGATAAGGAATATGAAGTAGGGGACTTAGTACTGTTGAAAGTATCCCCTTGGAAGGGATTAATGAGGTTCGGAAAGAAAGGAAAACTAAGCCCAAGATACATTGGACCTTTTGAGATATTAAGACGGATTGGAAAGTTAGCTTACGAGCTAGCCCTACCCCCTAATTTGCAACAAGTTCATAATGTGTTCCATGTGTCAATGCTAAGGAGGTATCATCGGGATGCCAGGCACATAGTGGAGTATGAGCAGGTGGATATGCAGCCAGATCTAACTTACATGGAGAAGCCAGTAAGGATTATGGATAAGAAGGAGCAGGTGCTTCGGAACAAAGTGATCAAGCTAGTCAGAGTACTATGGCAGAATCATAACGTGGAAGAATCAACTTGGGAACTAGAGAGCACAATGCTAGAAAAGTACCCCCATTTGTTTTCTGTTTGATTCCGGGACGGAATCCTTTTAAGGAGGGGAGACTGTAATAACCCCAAAATTTTCAACTTTTTGTAACCCTTGTGAATAGTGTTTTAGCTGAATGAGAAAACTTTTCACGCCACACTATGTAGGGGTTCTATTATGGATATTCTAGGATATTATTAGTACTCTATGAAGTATATAAGTGTATGTAAAAGATCGTCAGAATCCAATTCCGAACACTTTGGTTTTTCCCGGAAATCCACAAGATACGGAGAGAATTGAGTATAAGGTAACAGGATAAAAAGGATTTAAATTAAAGGATTATAATAGAGGATCATAAAAAGGAATATAATGTATTGAGAAAGGTTAAAGGAACCTAAGTAATAAGATCCCGAGTATGATCCTTCAAACGATAAACGAAAACGAAAGTTAAGCGAACCGTATAAAAGATCAGCGGTCATTAGGCAAACGATTAGGAAGTTAATCAAAGGGATTAGTGGGAATGATGTCATCCAACCAATAGAAAGAGGACAAGGAAGGGAGGATGACATCATGAGGATGACACAAGCATGACATGGGAAGGAAGGAGGTGTGGTGGCTTTGTAACCACACAAATTCAAGGGCAAGAAGGTAATTGACTAAATCAAACACAAAAGCAAAGCAACCAAGCCAAGTAAAATCATTTTCATCAAAAAATCAAAAAGCAACCAAGGCTTGTTCTTGAAGAGCTCTCGGCTTTTTAGCATTTTAAAGGCAAAGAATTTCAAAACTCAAGATCCAAGCCTCCTAAATTGGTAAGATAATTCCCTAATCATCTTCATGCTTAGTTAGGACTATATCATGAGTTTAAGCCATTAATTCCTTCTCAATCTTCTTTATTTAATCAAAGAAGAAGACAATGAATAGTGTTTTCAAGTTTTTAACTTGAAATTTTTCTTGTTTTTCTTGAAGATCCAAGCATTCTTAAGACTTCTCAAAGCTTCTTAAGGCTTCCTAGCTCCTCCCACCACTTCAAGGAAGGTATACCATCTCCAAACCCTAGGTTCCTATATATTATAAGATGATTTTGATTAGTAGGATGATATTGTAGCTTGTTGTTGTGATTAGAGTTTGGGATTTGAAATGGTAGTGAAATGGAATGGTAAATGTTGTGGTTTTGATTTAAAAGAACTTAAGTATGATTAAAGTTAAGTTTAGGCATAAGTATGAATGATTAAATTGAATTGGTTGGGGTTGTTATGATGTGATAAGGATGGATGTTGGTTGTATGTTGGATTTGAGGTTGATTTGGAATGGTTTTGAATGGTTTAAAATATTGGAAATCGCGTAAACATAGCCGTCGTAACGTCCGATTTTCTTTGGACTGTTTTTGTGCATAGCATTAGGACCCGAGAACCCCCTGCTAGATTATGACCACTGCCATGTTTAGATAGCTCATGTTACGAGCTTCGTTTTGATATGTAGTTCGTTCGATTCCGATGCACGGTTTAGGAGAAACGACTGTTTCAAGTAACGGCGTTTCGCGAACGAAACTTTTTCCCTCGCCTTACTTTGAAACATAGGTTAAAGACCAAAAAGGGTTAATTAATGTATGAAACATTTATGGTAAGTGTGTTAGGCAGTTGGTAAGACACTCGCGAAGGAATCGCTTTAAAACTCGTAAAGGTTAAATTATTAAAAATGGTGGAGCCGAGGGTACCCGAGTGACTTAAGCAAATCAGTGAGCGCAAAACAAGCGTTAGAGTCTAAGTTAGTTAAAGTATAGATTTACAAGTGATTTTGGTTTAATTCCAACTTACTTGTTGTTTATAGGTTACCAGACTCGTCCCGAGCCTTTTATCACCCCAAGTCGCTCAGGCAAGTTTTCTACCCGTTATAACTGTTGTTGTGATGAATATATGTATATGCATTATCTTGCGATAGATGCATGTTGGTTAATTAGCAAATGTTGCAATATATTGAAGCATGCTGCTATGATATATATATATATGCATGCCTGTTTCGCATTCTTTCCATATATATCTGTTGATTCAGTTGATAATACCTATGCTAGAGGATAGCGGTAATTTGCATATACCCTTAGTACAGGGACCCAAAGGTGAAAATATTTTCTAAAACCGGGAGTCGAGGATCCCGAGTAGATTTTGTATATATGGTTGTAAATATATATATATATATATATACTTATATATATATATATGGTCATAGTTTTCAAAACTATTAATCGAATAAGGTTTATTCGATAACTTTAACTTTATTTTATTATTGAATATTATTTCGAATATTATTCGAAGGCGTATGACTCCTTTTAATTATTTATTTGAATATTATTTGAATATTCATTCGAGGGCTTATGACTCTTTTATATTATTTATTGAATATTATTTGAATATTCATTCGAAGGCTTATGACTCAGTTTATATTATTTAATGAATATTATTTGAATATTCATTTGAGGATCTATGACTCCGATTATTTGCTGAGGTATATTCTTTATTTTATTAAAGAATAAGGTGTCAATAATCAAACTTATTTTCGATTATTCAAATAAAGATAATACTTTCATATAAGTATATCTTTGGTTATTTAATACTCGTTTCAAGTATAAGTTTTAATACTTCTACTTCAATTATTTTTATAAAGATTATTCTTATGGAAATATTATTTAAATAATAATATTCAGTCATTTTCTAAATATTCTGGGGACTGATTTACTTCATTAAATCAGCTTTACTCCAAACACTCTATAAAGTGTTTTCGAGTCTTCAAAATGATTTTTAAAGTCAGAGCGGATCCCAAAACTCATTTTTATATTTAAGATCTTCCTTTTTTAAGGGGATTTAAATACTCGCTCAAAACCTGGGGAATCCGGCTCTGTGGTGTATTTTATATTCGCAACGAGGTTGCAGTTTTGGTAAATGAATTGATTACTTGCCCAATATTCGGGAAGTAAGCCCATCTAATTGAGTCGGCATAAGCGACAGGCCGGGGTACGGTCTATCAAAGTGTAAGTGGCTGGGTGGCAGTCCATCAACGCGTAAGAGGCCGGGTGGCGGTCAAGCACAAGGTCCTTATGTGGCCAGGGTGATGACCGGTGGGGGATTCATCCATCTACTAGTAGAAAAGGTTACTTATTGGTATCTTTGCCTGATCAGCAAGATATCTGGTTTATGCCAAAATTCTTTTCCTTTCCAAAATTTATTGGATGTTTCAAACTCTGTTCATACTTTACATAACAGAGGTTCCAGGAAATGTTTAAGAGATATATATATGGATATATATATATCGGGACTAAATAAAGTATCTCGTAACTTTTTTTCATTCAATAATATTTCAAAGATTGAATCTATTCAAGTCTTAACTTGTGGTCTCATCTATGGGATGTTTTTCTTAAAACTTATAATACTTTGAACGGTGGTAGGTCAAGTAGCTTTATAAATGATATAAGTGTGGTGAAGTATTGGTAACTTCATTCCTTGTTTTTACTTATATCTAGTAAGTAATTATCTTACACATGATAGAGATTCTATTAAGTATCCATTTAGATACTTATATTATTGTTATCACTATGTATTATCTTGCGAGCTGTAAGGCTCACTCTTGCTTTATTTCTTCATCACACAACAACAGTTAGGAGAGATGGCCAGACTCCAGCAGACCCAGCGCAAGCGCGTGGGAAGCGTCCCGCATCTTCTCGATGATGTTGTAGCTGCTATAGCTGCAGAGGTAGATCCATTGTAGTTCAGACCATCTACTTTTGAGAATCAAATTATGTATAATTATAACTTGTGGCAGATAATGGCAATTAACTGTAAATTTATCAAGTAATCATTTTGGGTTGTAATAACTTTTAAATGGTGGATTCAAAGACTTGTACTTATTTCAATTTCATCTCTGAGACTATAACGGGTTATGGTGTGTGTTAGTATGGGGTCACAGCATGAGGTTATTTATTATTAATTAAGTGAAGTGATATTGTGGAAAGAAAGACCGTGACAACCCGGATCCCCGACCCCGGATCTGGGGGTGTTACACCTCATGTACCTGAATTGAAGAATGAGATTTTGCAAGAAGCCCACAATTCAAGATTTTCAATCCATCCGGGAAGTACCAAGATGTATCGGGACTTGAAGCAGAACTTTTGGTGGCCAAATATGAAGCGAGAGGTGGCATAATGGGTTGCAAAGTGTTATACTTGTCAGAAAGTGAAGGCAGAATATCAACGACCAAGCGGATTAATTCAGCCCCTAAAGATTCCAGAATAAAAATAGGAAAATATTGCTATGAACTTTATAGTGGGACTACCGCGAATGGAATCCGGACATGACGCTATATGGGTTATAGTTGATCGCCTTACGAAGTCGGCGCATTTCCTTTCAATTAATGAGAAGTCGTCATTGGACAGATTGGTTCACTTGTATGTGCGTGAAATCGTACTAAGACATGGAGTACCCGTATTGATAGTTTCAGACAGAGATCCCCGATTTAACTCGAGATTCTGGAAGCAATTTCAAGAGAGTCTTGGCACGAAGTTAAACATGAGTATGACGTATCACCTGCAGACTGATGGTCAGAGCGAAAGGACAATTGAAACAATCGAAGACATGTTGCGCAATTGTGCAATCGATTTTACAGGAAGTTGGGACGACCACTTGCCATTAGTAGAATTCTCCTATAATAACAACTATCACTCCAGTATTGGCATGCCACCATACAAAGCTTTGTATGGACGGAAATGTAGATCACCGACAAGTTGGGATGAAGTAGGAGAAGCAAAGATTCTAGGCTCGGAATTGGTACAACAGTTGCATGAGACAGTCAAGTTAATTCAGAAAAGGTTGCTTGCTGCTCAAGATAGATAGAGAAAGTATGCGGATCCGGCGCGTAAGGATGTTAGATTCCAAGTAGGCGAAGCCGTTTTCCTGAAGGTGTCACTAAGGAAAGGGTTGTCTAGATTTGGCAAGAAAGGGAAGTTAGCACCTAGATATATAGGTCCTTTTGAAATTTTGAGTCAAGTGGGGAAGGTGGCCTACGAGTTAGCCTTACCACCTCAGTATCAGCATGTGCATAATGTGTTCCATGTGTCATTACTTAAGATGTACAATCCTGATGCCAACCATGTGATAGAATATGAACATGTAGAAATTCAGGCAGACCTATCATTTGTGGAGAAACCTGTCAAATTACTCGACTGGCAAGTAAAGAGTCTTAGGAATAAGTCGGTAAAGTTAGTGAAAGTACTTTGGAGGAACCCCAAGGTCGAAGAATCAACTTGGGAGTTAGAGTCTGATATGCGTTCCCGGTATCCTCATTTGTTCTCTTAGATTCTGGGGACAGAATCCCTTAAGGGGGAGAGGATGTTACGACCGACACTTTGTATAATATTAGAGCCGAATGTAAATATACTTAATGATTGTACGTTGTGTGAATGAAAATTTCTGCATTATAAATTGCTTTATGTAGAATATGATTTTTTTTTCAAAGCAAAAGTTTATTTATTTCCCTTTTTTTGATTTATAAGGAATATTCTAAACCTTGGAAATTTTTTCTTTTAAAAGTTATTTCATTCACAAATTTCAAAAGTGATCTTATAAAATTTCTAAAAATCCAAGTTATTTTACGGTATAAATTTTATAATTTTTGAAATTGTATTTTATTTTATAAAAATAAATCTTTAAAAATTTATTTGTTATAATTAGCAAATTACATGGAAACCCTTGCATGTAAATCACTGTTCCATTCTATTAAAGGGCAAAGGAGACCTTTCCAACCCCACTAACTCACTTGTTGTCAACCAAATTACCACATTAACATTGCATGCAAAATGGCCTAACTTTAGCTAGAGGGTATTCTTATACATTCTCATTTCCACTCATTTCTTTTAGTCAATCAAAGGCATAAAACCAAAAACAAAATATGAGAAATCATTTCACTCACTCCACACTCCAACTCACCTCTCTTTTTCTCTCCTCCCCCTCACTCTCCTTGCTCTCGGCTGAGAACCCCCTCCCCCACTCCCTTCCATTTTTCCATCCCATTTCTCATCTTCCCTAGTGTAATTCTTCCACCTACATTTATTTTATATACTTCTCAAGAGTTTTGTGATTTTGGAGATGAAGTTTCATGGTTACATGTGTAGCTTTTGTGTGATCTCCAAAGGGAAACTCTTGATTCTTGTGAATTCAAGAGCTCTCTATGAGATATATTTTATATATGTTTTAACTAAGTGTTTTATGGAGAAACCATGATTTAAAAACCTTTACATGCTACTGAAATTTCACTATATAATCATGTTTAGCCATGCATGGTAGTTTTAAGATGTTAATATGATGATCAACCATGTTGTGTATGCTACTCTTCTCGAAATCATGTTTTCATGTTTAAAAATCTATAAATTCGAATTATTTGTACTTGA
Source organism: Apium graveolens (assembly GCF_009905375.1). Lineage (NCBI taxonomy): Eukaryota > Viridiplantae > Streptophyta > Magnoliopsida > Apiales > Apiaceae > Apium > Apium graveolens. The sequence continues at coordinate 154,328,982 of NC_133655.1, read as the reverse complement.
AATAGATTGTTTTCATGATATATTTCTTAATAATAGTTAAGAGAAGATATATTTCATGATTATTAAGGTTGAGTAATAGGTACAAGTCGAATTTACAAGAATTTAAACTCTATGTTTTAGCCGAAATCTTGTTAAGTGTTTTCCATGAGTTGCATGTTATATTTTTATTTGCATGTTGGTGTTCTAGGGCATGGATGATCTCCACTCCTGTTGAGGAACTATTTTAGGATGTTGATGCACTAGGTTTGCTTTGGTAAAGGTTGGATGTTTGGTTAATAAGTGGGAGTCAAGGTGGAAAGGGATTAGTTAGTGTTTGTATTTTTCCAGATTTGATGCACTAGTTTATGGAGAAGTTTTGAATGAGCATTTGTTGTGCACTTTGAGGCCCAAGCCACCAGAAGCTATAAATAAGAGTATATAATAGGTTTTAGGTGTTTGTTGGGGGTTTGTAAGACGTTTGGTTAGGTGCACGAGTGGAATCACAAAATCTGTCCAGCAGGGGACAGTTTTGTTGCAACTTAGAAATAGGAAGTTTTGACCATGTCATAGGTAGGCCCTCATTAGGACCTGTTGGGACTTAGTTTGAGGGAGTGTCAGAGGAGTTTTTCCAGCCTTAGTTCTTAGGATTTGAGTTAGAATAATGTGTCACAAGTTAGTTCAAGTCAGGACCTTTTCTGCCTAGAAAAAATAGGGGAACCATGGACTTTAAGCTTAGGCCTAGGGGGGCCCAAGGTAGGCCCTTGAGCCAAATCAAGTTTGGGAGTTGCCTTATTATCAGAAAAGTCTAGTGTAGAAGTTTTGGAGGTAAACTTGTAATGTAAGAGTGTCTAATGCACTCAAGAAACCATAGATGTCATTCTGAAATTTACCTTAGTAAGCACCTTCACTTACCACATAGTTTTAGAGCATTTATGAGTGAGTCCTAAGTTGACCAATATAGTTGCAAGATAGCATAAATCCAGTAGAGTGAAAGGCCCAAGAGAGGGTCAATAGGTTTTGGATAGTTTAGTAAAGGCGCATCGAGTTAGGAGGCCAAAATTTGGAGACTTTGTCTAGTTTAGCGATCAAGTGACTTAAGTTGTGGAACGAGATCATCCAAGCCTAGTGTTGCAATATGGTGTGTGTGTGATATTATTTGGTATTTAAAATATGGTATGTGAGTATATGTGGCTATGTGTACTATTATGTTTATAAGGTGATTATAAATTGCGTGCATATAGGCCTAAGTGTCATTTGTGTTAAATTTCAGGTTGTAAACAGGTTGCGTTGGTGAGAATATATTATAATGAGGTTATTATTAATTGTGTTGGATCTCGAGATGAGGGTAAAATTGCCATAAAGGTCGAGTAAAGCTTCCAGTTGCTCCTACTTTCCAGTCCAGTCCAGTCCAGCCTTCTCAAGGCAAGTGATTCAACCTGCTTTTTAGTTTACACTGCGAATGTGTGATAACTAGTTCCTATTCATATGATGCAAGTATTCTGATTTATCTTATTATACCTGGACCAAGTGATTCTCAAATCTATCTTCGTATTATACAGAAATGCCATGAACCCTCAAGTATTTATTACAAGTATATCAAAAGTCATACCATGCTAGTATACCAAAGTAAATGTGATGCAAGGATAAAATAGAGATTTGTTATAATACTTTATTGATCCTTTTGATTAACATACTATTGATTCCTGAGAAATCTTGATATTGCACCCTGATACTTTGATTCAACTCTTGCAAGAACCTCAATAGAAACTTTATCTTGATACCTAAAAGCCAGTCATTCCTTAAAGTCGTTCATGATTGTTGATAACCCTATCCTTATCCTAAAGCTTGATACCCTGTTATACCTTGAGCTGATGATCACTTCCTTTGTATTTTAACACCTATATCATACCTTGAACCAGTAATGCTCACCTTCTTTGTATTTTAATACCTATACCTTATCTGGAACCATTACCTTAAGCCTAATAAGGCTTTATTCTTTCATATTATCCGATAGCCTTGCTAAATCTCCTTGTCAAAGTCCTTGTAAATAGAAACATTTCAATTATCCTGATAGAGTAAAGTCTAGTGGATCATGACCCTGAGATCTAGTGATCATATTTCTAGTGTTTAAAAGTTGATCTATAATCCCTTGATAAAGATGTTCACTGTTTAAGAAATTTACTATCAATCAGCATCAGTTTTTGAAACGATTAAAAATCTGGATTTCAGTCCCAAAGGGGGTTAAATCTTTTCTTTAAATAGTGGATCTGGACTGAGACGCAAGTCCTTTCCACACTTAAATTGTAGGCTTAAAAGTTGCCTACGGATCCCATTAATGTTTTAGAACCCAGCGAGGTTCGGGATTACTTCGCGGCTGATCACCGGCTGTAATCCGTAGTGTCATAAAATGGTTTTTGATTAAGATATGATTTTGAAAATGTTTTGATACAAGCAAATGATGCCATCACCCAAAAGTTCATCTCTTGTTATTATTAGTTATATCTTCATATTGTCATTCTTTAATATATATCTCGATTTATATTTTGTATCGTATTATTTAGCACTTGTTGCGCATTTGGCTCACTACTTGCTTTAACCCTGATATTACAGCTAGCAGCTATGGTTAGATTCAAGCAGACAGCACGTAAGACTTATGATGCTGATGTGTATGTCCTAGCTCAGGTAGAATAATAGATAGTTTTGTGTGAGGACTCGATATTAAAAACAGTTGTAATAGTTAGTAGTGTTGGGCTGTTCCAAACCCTAAACTGTAAGATCTTGGATTCAGTTGTATTTACTTTCTTTTAAATATTGTAATAGTTATATATTATGTATTGTTAAGTTGGGGGTATGACATCATCCTTGGGTAAGATAGGCTCACCATGAAAGTTGATGTCTGGATAAACCTTGAATTCAACAAATTCATCAGTGGACACAGTTGGTTGATTTGTAGTTGTAGATTGAACTTGATCAGTTTCCTTTTCAGTAGGACTAGATGGCCTTTTTGCATTAGCTTTCTTTCTAATCCACTTTACCCACTCTAGTTTATCTTCCTTCTTCTTTGGTTCATCAGCTAAAGCCTTCTCAGTTTCAGTTGAAACATCCTACATTCCAAGTTTTCTTTTTACTCCTTTAATGGCTTGCTTCTTCCTACTTCTCTGAGCTCCAAGTCTTATATTTTCTTCTTCTTTAGATTCCCCAAACTAAGGGTAACATATATCATTTTTCCATATCCATAGATTCTTGCAATTTTTGGTCTTAACATGGCATTATTGGTGATTTTGAAGCTTTCAATTGATGCACCCATCAGTTTGCCTTCATCTTGCCTAGAAGGAGAATATTCAACCAATATTAGGTGCTTTGTTGATATTGTGTCACTTGCTTGTTTAGGCTTTAGCACCACAAAGTTGTTGAACTCATTCTTTGTTGGGGGTTCACCCTTATCTCCTTTTCCTAGTTGTATATCTTCCATGGTGATTGGCTTCAACTGTGTGAAATGCTTCACTGATTGATCATGAGTAGCAGTTGAGCCAAAAACCTTCTCAATTCTATCATCAATATTCTTCATTTTCTCTTTTAACTTGAGCTCAACTGCTACTAGATTGATCATATCAATGTCGTCCAAAGCTGGTGGCTTAGAGATAGTAATAGCTGGTACTATCACCTTGTTGACTTAAATATTCACATCTTTCTCCCCCTTTTTGTTATCATCAAGTGAAACAGGGTTAGAAGTTTGAGCAGCCACCAGCTATTGAAGTAATTGAGTTTGAGCTTCTTGGTTAGAAAGTATCTTGGTCACTGAATTCTCAACAGCTGTCATTATGGAACCCAAGGCCTCAACCTTCCTATTTAGATCACTGTCCTTTTTGAGTTTCTGGTGAATATCCTTCATAGTTGACTCATGAAGTTTGACCTCAATTTTGTCATTTATGTCTTTCTTGAATGTATCAATGGCTTATTTGAGCTCATCCACATCTTGATTTTGTTTAAGAGTCTGAATTATGTGCAGCTGTAGAGATTCAAGATGGGCTTCTAGAAGACATCTGGTACTAGCATTAGTGGTGGCTTGAATGGATGATTGAGTTTGATAAATGAGCTTGAACATTGTGGAGTTGAAATGGTGATAACTGCAATCCTTGGTTAGCATCCAGGCTGGAGTACCTGTAGTGGAACTAGGGCCAGCAACTCCCTCTAAGTTCATGCCAACTTCATCAATGTCTTCCCCATTTGACTCATCACCAAAGGAGTCACTGTAATCATACTTAAAATCATCACCCATTGTAGGTGGAAGAGATTTGATTGTATCCTTTGCTCTTAGCATTAAGTTGTAGTATGTACAAGATTGAGAATCCTCTGTGCTTCCTCATTGCCCTGAACAATCAATATTTGGTAGGCTGTAACAGGATGAGTAAATGTCTCAGCATCTAGGGAAATAGAATCTATAAAAGCCCTGTATTCTTGCTGATATAGTCTGTTCCTTTCTACCTCATTGACATTCATTGACTCACTTGCAATGGTTTTCAACCTTATTTCTCCTATACCTATTTTTCTCTCATTTTTTCTCTCTTTTTGCATCAAGGATCCCTTTGGATTCCCACCCTCACACCCTTACCTTCACCATCTAAGGTGGGACTCCTTCCACTCACTTTTACCATGCTGGAAGAAATAGCATGTGGAGGTTCACTCATTTCCTATCCTTTTGCCTGAGAGCAACTCAGCCTCTCTCTTAAGTCACTCCTTTCCCTCAAACCTAGGAGTGATTGTAAAACTACTAAGTCATCTGCACTTGTAACAATTTCAAAGATTTTAGGTGGTGGAGTGACTGTCAGCGGATAAGTGATATCCATTGAAGTAGCAGTCGTGAGTATCAACGAATGAATGTTGTCAAGCTGATCCGTCAAGGGACAATCACTTATCAATGGATGAGGAATATCCGTCGAAGAGGTAGAAATAAAAGATTTAGGATTTGAAACTATGGTTGAGTCTGTGAAGATTGATTTTAGATTTTTGTGCACAGACTCATCATTGGTTTCAAAAAGAAAGGGCAAGTGAGCCAACAAATCATCAATAAGATGATGCTCACTTGCTTTAGATTTTGGCTCCTCCAAGATTTTTAAAGATGGAGAATCAGGAATTGATGTGTTTATCATATCCACATCCAGTGAGTTTTTGGGAGAATTGTGTGTGTGGTGTATTGCTAATGAGAGATTTTGGTTGTGACTCCACATTTATCGGAGCCACATCAACAGGACTTTGAGATGGTGCAGTAACTGAGTCTTTGACTTCAGTTGGCACTATGTGTGTACCCTGTGACTTCCCCATTGGTTTTGATTTCTTCTTTCTAATATAAGTTTGAGTTTGGTCTGTGTCCCTTCCCCTTTTGGCCTATGCTACACCCTTTTGGGAGGATGTAACCAGTACTGAGCTAATTTCCTTGGGAGAATGTGGTATGAATGGTTTGGGTTACACATATATCACCCTCCTTATCCTCGGGGTTTCTTTGATGTTCACCCATTCCCTCACCCACCTTACTACCCTGAGCACTCCCCTCAAGTGAAGTGCTAGTTTTTACAACTGATGTCTTTTGAGAGGCAACATAAGTTGGCTTCTTAGACTTGGATTTTGATTTAGGCTTTGTGGCTAGGGTAGGCATCTGTTTGGTCACTGTCACAGATGCCATTGCCATATTTGAAGTTATAGTAGTAATGGGTGGAGAAGAGATTGCAACAAAAATAGTTACCTCAGTTACCTGTTATGCCTCAAAGATTGAAAGATAGTTGAGAGACACTTCATTGTTGAGGTTGTTCCTGCTGAAATCTGCAAGAACTCTCTTTTCTTGAACCCAACAAGCAAGCTTGTTATTTGGGTTCTCAATTACAAGGTCCTCAAAAATAAAGTTAGCTAACATCATCAAGAATCTAACATAATATACATTTTTGGACCTTTTCTTAGTATCCCCTAATTTATACCCTAACTCTATTATGACATAATTACTGAAGTTAAAATACTTATTAGTCAGGAGCATGTAAAGCATTTTAAGCAGAGAAGAAGTGATAGCATCAAAATTACTAATTTTTCCTGAAAATACTTTGATAAAATCATCACACATAGAACTCCACTCTTTCCTAAGACCCTTTCTCCTGATATTACCTAAACTAGTAGTTTCAAGAGAATAGCCCATGGAATTGAGCAAGTTGACCATATCAGTGTCCGTGTGTGCAACAATTGTATTATTTTCAAGTATTTTGAAGCAAGTTTGAATAACATATGAGTTAACACTATAGTAGGTACCTTTGAGAGTAAAGGTAATTGTCATGTCTGAGAAATTCAAAATAGCAGATGACCACACTTCCTCCACAACTTCGCAGAAGATCATCGGAGACTCGAGCATAGAATATTTCAATTTGTAGTTGCTAATGAAGTCCATCATCTTGTGAAAGTCTTCAGAGTTAACAACACTATTTTTCACAAGTATGATGAAGTTATTTTTCTCATAGATGAACCCAGACTGAGACATTATTTTGACTACATGTGCCATTATTGCTAAGTATGCAGTAACGGAGGGAGAAAGAGGTTTTGAAGATGAAGAGAGTAAAAGTTTCTAAGTAATTCAGAGAGAGATAAAATTGAAATATAGAAATGAATTGGGCTTTTATACAATCTCTGAAAAAGATAAATAAATAAGTAAAAATAAAATAAAGTATCCAATGATATTTGCCAAAAATAACCGTTTAAAAATAAAGCAAACTGTAGAAATTCCAAAACTTATCCATCGACATATACATACACACTGTAAGTAAAGTCGACGGCTAGGGTTTAGAATTAACGACCATGATTGAATCAACTCAACGGATACATGATGTGCCTTTATCTGTCGAGGAATAAAGTACCTAGAAATATTTTGAATTTTAACGGATAATTCTTATCTGTTGAGTTCCATCAGTATTTACTTTTAGCAAATCCTGTTTTTAGTATCAGGATCTGGCAACTTACAAATCCTGATTTTAATGTCAGGATCTGACAACTTGTAAGTCCTGATTCTAGTGTCAGGATCTGATAATTTGTAAATCCTGATTTGTTTCTTTAATAAAGTCAAGCGTATTTCTGGCTACATCACAAATTATAAAGACATAAAAAAGAATTAATAATAATTAAGCATACCTAACTCACATACCAACCTAGTAAAAGTTGATTCATCAAGTGGCTTGGTAAAGATGTCTGCAAGTTGCTGCTCACTTGGGATAAAATGTAGTTCCGCTGTACCATTCATAACATGTTCTCTGATGAAGTGGTACTTGATGTCTATGTGCTTTGTCCTTGAATGCTGCATATAATTTTCAGTGATGGAAATGGCACTTGTGTTGTCACAGAAAATTAGAATCTTGTCCACATGTAGACCATAATCTAACAATTGATTCTTTATTCATAAAATCCGTGCACAACAGCTACCAGCAACAATATATTCAGCTTCAGCTGTGAAAGTAGAAACTGAGTTCTATTTCTTACTAAACCAGGACACAAGCTTGTTTCTTAGAAACTGACATGTGCCAGTTGTGCTTTTCCTGTCTATTTTGCACCCTGTATAATCTGTATCTGAATAACCATTTAGATTAAATACAGAATCTCTAGGGTACCAAATGCCAAGTTTTGGTGTACCCTTGAGATATTTGAAGATTCTCTTAATAGGTACTAAATGAGATTTTCTGGCATCATCCTGAAATCTAGCACATAGTCAAGTAGCAAACATTATATCTGGTCTACTGACTGTTAAATATAAAAGTGAGTCAACCATGCCTCTATGGCTTGAAATCACCACCGACTTTTCAGTAGTGGCAGTGGTCATGAGAGTTTTTGCATATGTGCAATCCATTAAGTCAAACTTCTTTAAAAGATCATGAATATATTTGGTTTAACTAATGAATATTTCATCACTAACTTGCTGAACTTGTAAACCAAGAAAGTATGTTAGTTATCCATTCATACTAATTTCATATTTGCTTTGCATTAATTTGGAAAACTTTTTGTAAAGTTTCTCATTTGTAGAGCCAAATATAATATCATCTACACAAATCTGAACAAGTATACTAGAGCCATTAACATTTCTGAAGAAAAGAGTTTTATCAATAGTACCTCTTACAAAATGATTTTCTAAAAGAAACTTAGACAAAGTATCATACCGAGCTCTAGGTGCTTGCTTCAATCCATAAAGTGCTTTCAAAAGATAGTAGACATAATCTGGAAAGTTGGGGTCTTCAAAACCTGGAGGCTGACTAATATAGACTTCCTCCTCTAAATCTCCATTCAGAAATGCACTTATGATATCCATTTGATAGACTTTAAAATTGGCATGGGCTGCATAGGCTAGAAAAATTTTGATGGCTTCAAGTCTTGCAACAGGAGCAAAAGTCTCATCAAAATATATTCCTTCTTGTTGACAGTAGCCCTTAACAACCAATCTAGCTTTATTCCTTATGACTATGCCATTTTCATCCATATTATTTCTGAATACCCATTTGGTGTCAATAGAATTCTTGCCTTTAGGTTTGGGTACCGTCTTCCATACTTTATTCCTTTAAAATTAGTTTAGCTCTTCCTGCATAGCTAAAACCCAATCAGGATCCAGCAAAACTTCTTCTACCTTATTTGGCTCTTCCTGAGACAGAAAGATGCTGAATAGATATTCATCTTGATTTTCCTTTCTCGTTTGCACTCTTGAAGATGCATCACCAATGATCAATTGAAATGGGTGATATCTAGTCCATTTCCTTTGTTGTGGTAGATTAGCTCTAGACGAAGATGCCTTATAATTGTCTTGATGTGTGACTGAGTTTTGATTTGAAGAAACTCCCCCTGAGTTTATGGATCTTTGATTTGAGGTTGAAGTTCTTTCAGTTTAAGATCTAGAATGACTTTCAGCTCCTGTTGAGGGTTCAACAGATAATGAATTTTGTCTTTTGACGGATGATACAGTTTGTCTGTCAACGGATGATGTACCATGTCTTTCGACAAATGTAGAATTTTGTGCTTCATTTGTTGATCTTCCTGCATATTCCTTAGAAATTACTTTTCGATCACTTTCATCATCACTGTCATCACAGTTCATCTCAACATTGTCAAATTTGAAGCTTTCATGGAAACCTCATCTTGTAGTCCTTCAATCTTCTTATCATTAAACACAACATATACAAATTCCATAACAATGTTGGTTCTTAGATTTTAGACTCTGTATGTGACAACCGGTGAATATTTGAACTATTTTATAAGTGCGATATATATATATATATATATATATATATATATATATATATATATTCATAAATATTCTGTGTTATAAGGCCGATTATGCGGATTCATTATATATTGCGTATAATTTTGTCGCATGGCATTGCGAATGTTGCTGAAATATTTTTAAGCATATAGCTTTTGTACGCGAGTAAGATTTTCGCTACGCGATTAATAAATAATTGAGATTTCTAGCAATTTGGTAAATATTTGAATAGATGCGATTAGGCGATAAATTTATATTTTAATATTGTGGAATATAGTCAAGTTCCTTGTAATTTCTTGTGCGATTTATAATGTGTTAATTATATTTTTCATGATTTATTAGTATGATAATATTAGAAAAACTATTTTAATATAAATTCTTTTTGTCCGAAATTTTTGAAAACAATTTTATCAAACTTCTAAAATCTCATAGTATTTATGGTATTAATTTGGCGATTTATGGATTTATATTTTAATTACTAAAACTTATTCTTTTTAATTATACTTTTAATAGTTATTGAATTACAAATGTACCCTTGCATGCAAATTCCACCCAAATAGAGATCAAGGGTAAGACCGACCTTTCACCCTCCACTAACTCCATTTGACCAACTAAATGACCCATAAAACCTTGCATGCAAAATATTGCTATTAGTGGGTGAAGGATAGAATGGTAAAAACAAGCTCCACTACCACTTGGATGAGACAAAAACTAACTAAAACACTCAACCTCACATCATTTTCTTCACCAACACATCACTCCACTCTCTCCTCTCCATACTCCCTCTCGGCCGAGCCTAAAACCCTCCTCACCCCTCTCATTTTCTCCTCCATTTCTTCATTTTCTTACACCTTTCAACTCCTCTAAGCAAGGGTCAACTACACTTCGTTCTATATCATCATTTAAGGTTAGTTTCTTAGTTGCATGTGGTTAAAGCCAAGGGTTTAACTTTGATTCTTGTGAATCTAGAGTTGAACTTAACGTGGCTCATAAAACCTGAGCAAGAGATGATCTTGATGAAGTGTTTTGCTTCTATTTTCAAGCCATGATCTTGGCCTCAAGCATTCGGCAATGACTCCCAAGGAGCCGAATGGATTTTGTGGTTTATGTGTTAGTTTTATTTGTTTTCAAAAAGAAAGAGACTTTGCATGTGGATTTCAAAGGACTTATGATCTTTTGAGATGTATTTTACAAAGTTTCCATCCTTGCATGCCATGATTTTTACGATCAAAGTTGAAGTTAATACTTGCACGTTGTAGTATAAGTGATATTTCGGACAAATATGCTATATGAATTAAATTTGATTTTTTGTGCAATGTATGCCATGGTTTTTGTAACATCCCCAAATTTGGGGTCAGGATTGAGTGTCACTAAACAAATTTGAATAATATAAACCTGTATATTAAAATGAATATACAGATAATCCCTCATTAATCCGGATCGCTTACAGGTTATGGTATGTAACAAGAACCTAACCTTCTAAAATTAGAATATCTAAATACAAATTCATTACCTCTTTACTAAATTCCTCGTATTGACCACTCTGACACCTCCAAATTCCTTCAGCTGGAATCTCTTCAATTTTGCTGTCTATTGAAAGCTATTAACTTTTGCCCTCATTTGATATTGAAAGAAATGGGATTTTATAAAGCAAGAGTGACCTAAAAATGCCCAGCAAGTATCATAATTGGTTTCCAGGTATTAGATCAAAAAAAACTTCTGGAAACAATTTTTTTTGAATGATTTCAAAACATCTTTATTTATTTAAAATAGTTGAGCGAATAAAACATCAGCCCTCATTGGCTTTAATCATAAATCAGAAGTGACAAGCAATTCCCAGATTCATCTCTTGAATCAGGGTTTTGTCCGGTTTTGTAATCATAAAACTTTTCAAGAAGGAATGCCGTTAATGATGATCAACAATAAATTAGACTGGACACTAGAAACCAACATATGCACTATAATCTGCTGATCAGTCAGGATATAGTGCGGATTCATACCCAACTGCATAGACCCAACTAACATATGGGGTATCCAGGCACTATGGCCTGATAATTAAGGGTCCGGCCATCTCTGGCCCTTAGGGTCCAGTCATTCATGGCCCTCATCGTAACCATCCAGTCCGTAGAGTATTTTGATGTCAAATCACTTTGATTTTAAAATATCCCGATTCAGGGTTCGCAAATGACCCGGAACAATAGGTATTTGCTTAAGAGATCAATCGATAATCTAGGAACAAGATAAAAAGGCACTTGCATAAATAAGAGTAATTGCAGCGAAATATAAAAACATTTAACTATTCTGAACTTAGAATAGGAACGAAGAAATATTTGCAGTATTTTAGAAGAAAGGTTAGGAATACTTGCCTCAATTGATAACCATCTGATCTTTAACTATCTGCCATAACACTCAGTCCTGATGTATCTGTATTTCCATTGACAGACCATTTGACATTTCTTATCATTCACCGCTTAAGGTTTATCTTTATTCTGAATCCACTCGTTTCATTACTACACGCAATCAAGCTTTACTTCTATAATCTCTGTCTGGATTTGAATGTCTCGCACTATGTGTATCTATCATAAAAGATACCATTCAATTAACTGACAATATATAATTGTCTAGTCTATACGTTTATCCTTATCGTCTACTCGCCCGATAATAACAGATAAAGATCATCTTTAATTATATAAAGTTTAATCGACACGTGGACTCATAGTTCACATAATACATAAATACACAAGGCACGTATCACATATATCATATAACACATAATCACATAATTCATGTAGCACATGAGTTGAATCGTTCAAAGATAGGTCTCGATACGTTTATAATTAAAATTGGGTCAAAAAGAGTATTTTATTAATCAATAACTGACTCAGAATGATTCATAAAACAAACGCCCTTTTGATAAAAAAGAATTTAGGTCTCGAAAATATTTTTAATAGGAGCAAAATATTTTTCTGAGTCTAGAGGCGTTCATTTCATATTAAACGGATGAACGTCTATTTAATACGAATTTTTGAACATTTTTCTGAATTAAAACGGGTCTTTGAATCAATTTATAATTAAATAATAGGGTTTGACTACCCGAATATGACTTTAAAATAATTTTATAATCATTATCGAGCCTTGAAATTAATTTAAAATAATATTTTAAAGCTCGAAACTATTTTTCGGAATTTTTAAATCAAAAATAAATAATTAAATCTAATTATTAAATCAATTAAAATTAATCAATAATTAATCAATTAATAATAAATTAATCGATTAATTAAATAATTAAAATTAATTAAAATTAATTAATTAACTAAATAAGATTTATTTTTAAATAAAAAAATAATTGAAAACAATTTTCCGAATTTAAAATAAACAATTAAACATTTTTCTGATTTTTAAAATAATAAAATATCATTTTTAAAATGTTTCTAAACAACAATCTAGTTTTTATAAATTTTTGAAATATGGGTATTAAATATATAAATCAGGGAACCACTAGGGGCTAAATTGTATTTTTTCACCCCCCGGTCATCGTTTCCGGCGATTCGTCGGCCGGACTCCATGGCTGCCGCCATGGAGCTTTTCCAGTGGCCGGAAAATGCCCAGAAACGAGTTAAAAATACAGGGGTTGTTCCCCTGAACCCTAGGAACTCATATCTGTAGTTAATGTCAGCAAAAGATTCGTAAATCTTCTGGAAATCTCGGCCGAAGTTCCCGATGCCGCCGTGCGTCATTTTCCGCGAACCTGTTCCAGACATCCTTCGATCTCCAGACTTACATCAATGAATCGCTCTTTAAACGATCTATTCAGTAATACTAATTAATTGAATCAATAATCCTTTATTCAGTAATCCCCAAAATCCAATCAAAAACATTCATATGAATATAACCCTAATTTTATTAATTTAAAAATCAAACCTCATTTTCTACATGATATGGAACTCCAAATTCAAAGTTTAATATACCAAAATGATTAGGACAAAATTATCTACATGATTCTAGCATAAAATCACACAAACAACATCAAGAACAAAAATTCATATTTTAATTATTAAATAATTCGCATTAAAATAAATAAATAAGAAAATTACCTTGATTTCTGCACTAAAATGGTTGATTGACTGAGAAAGTACTTTTCGAGAGCTTCGATTTGATATATGGCACGCCCGAATCGGACTTCGATAACGCCTTCGTTCGAGGGTTTGATTTTCAAGAACGTAACGAATAATTAGGGTTTTCTCTGTATTTTCTATATTTTTACTGACTGATTATGATTATACGAATAAAATAAAATAACAAATAGGCTATTTATATTTATGGAATATTGGTTCATTTTGGATCGTATTGGATCGATAAATTAGTTACTTAGCCGCTAAGTAACTACAAAAACGCTCCGATTTGATACCCGTATTGGATATTTATCCAAACCGGGCTTTTTATAAAACACTTTATTCGAAAATAATGTAATATTATCCCATCTTTTGAGAATACGGTTTTTGTTAATTTATCGAAATGATTATTGTATCGAAAATTTTGACCCGGGCCGCGCACTGGTCAAACCGTAATCCAGATCGAAAAAGTTAAAACACCAGAAAAGTGTCTGGAATTATCAGATTAGGTTAGGAAGGTGTTTTCGGAAGAGTTTCGGGTTATAAAAACGTAAAAACGATTGAAGTTGGACGATTCCTTGTTTTATAAAATAGTTTCGTAATTATTCAGAAAATAATTAATAAATTCATAAATAATTATAAAATCATATAACACTCCAAAAATTATCAGAAAAATACCTTAATTATCTATATTTTATTCTGGACATATTAAAATTAACGTACCCACATTTTATTATATATCAACATCCAAATATTATTATCAATCATCAAATAATTTACCAGAAATTCATATAATAATCACATAATAATCATTTATTGATAAAAATATTATACGCTATGTCCCGGATGTTACATCCTTCCCCCCTTAAAAGGATACTGTCCTCAGAATCACACTAAGGATTAAATATTGATACTTTTCAAGCATCTCACTTTCATTCTCTCAGGTGCATCTTTCAACCCTATAACTTTTCATAAACTTTATCTTGCAACATCAATCATTACTCAACAATCTTTTGCTGACATCATATTCTATTTGTTGCTCAGATAACTCAACTCAAGCCTCCATTTTATATATAATGGAGCTAGATTACCTTTTCTAAATATACACGTATAAACACCCTATTATCCTGCTATACAAGTGGCGGTGAAGCCAACTCACTTACACTTATCCTGCCTATTTTACTGTTCCAAAAGGACCAGCATAACGCATATAAATTTTCTTTTCTTTCCAATTCTAGTAATTCGTGCTTATGAACGTTTCCAATAGTTATTGATTGTTGAATCTCATTCCCACATGTCTCTTTGTTCAGTTAACTTAGTTCGTAATCGCTTCCAATTGTATTCGAGGTTCTTTCATTGTTCTCTTAATCTTCTTGTCCATCTGCGAATGATATACGATAACCCTAGCGTATTCGATTTCTAATGTTCTCGAAATTACTTCAGAATTAAGAATCAACGAGAAAATCTTGACTGGATATGATAGACGCATAAACGTGTCATCATACCTTACTTCCCTTGAATCACAATCGAGTAAAGAGATTTACTAACCTGGAGGTATCACCCGCATATTTTAACCCATATTATCATTTATTTTGGTTCCAAGGAGTTCTCATATGAAACTAACTGCAATGCTCTCCTTTGACGTCTAGTCACATATAACATCTATTCTTTTCTTTATGTCAGATTATTAGAAAATCTTCTTCATGTATCATACTTTTGGAATAACGTGAGTCCCTTGAGTCAACGATGTTTAGCCAAATTCCCCTCTTCATCGACTTCTAAATATTTCTGTCACATCTCCAATCAAATAATATTGATCATTACAATCAATTCCTGGATCTGATGACGTACCACCATTTCTTCATGCAGCAACTATCCCACTTATTGGATAAACTATTCATTAATAATGGAGAATGACCGGGTTTGGGATAACCTATCAATAATGATTCAACTGACGCTTTCCCCCATTTTCTCTTCATGTCTGGTCATTAGATATTTCTTTTAGCCCTCGGGACTTAATTATATTCCTGGGATGCATTCCCTATCTCAATTTACAAATGTTTCATTCAATTCTTCAATTTAATTCTGTCCAAAAATATTAGATTAAGTAATAATATCAATCAATTCCAATCCATACTTGAATCTGATAGTGCACCACAATCTCCTTGTAGCAAAATCAACTTATTCCTCAGGTAAAGTATTCGTTAACAAAAGAATGGTTGGGTTTAGTTAACTTAACCTTAATAATTTCAATACAGCCTACTTCATTTCTGGTTTTCAAGTGATTCTCGATATCGCTCCTTAACGAGCTATATTCATTTTTTTTGAAAAAGTTGCGGTAATAGGTTCACCCTCTGATGCTGGCTTTGATTCTCCAATAAATATGATAGTTCGTCTATTTCAATACTTATGCCATGTCAATCAATATCTTCATTTAACTTTCCATAATTAATCGCAGTCTTCGAATGAATTCCCTATCTCCAAATATAGGCGTCTCACTCCATGCCTTACATTAGCTCTGGCATCCTGTCGTTCACAACTTTCTTATATCCCGAACAATCTTATAAAATTTCTTTATCATCCTTTCGATTCCACTTTCCTTTCTAGCCAAGTTCTCCATTCTCATGACTTATTGTCTCTTCTTAACATAAGCGATTCCTTCTTTCTAATTGTATTGATTAGGTAAACCATATTGTGATTAACAATGGAATGAAAGCTTTCTATAAATATTTGAATTCTTGTCAACTGAATTATCAAAATCCATTGACATCTATTTCCTTAGCTTTACTCACATAATCACTAATCGCACAACTTTCATTTTAATCTACTCCAACTATTCTCTGTCACATCTCTGGCTTCTTCACATTGAAGATATGTTTTAAATTATTGAGGTCTATGCCCGTTATACATCATCTTTCCTGCATAATCCAGACATCTCCTTCTTTAGTTCACATGCCAATATTGCTAGCTTATATCATACATCAAATACTTGTATTCGCGAGTTCTCCGGTATTTTGGGAATAATTCTTATTACATTGTCATTCTATAATATACTTCCAAATCCTTTAATAAAACTTTATTACAGATGATAAAAATTTATGTAATCGTCTAACAACATCCATATTGGCGTAGTTTCCAGTCTCTTCTTCATTCTCTTCCTTCTTTCTCTTGGTTCTTATCTTGACCCTTGAGTTCATGAAAACATTCTTCTCACTCGCATGTGCAAATAACATTTTAATTCTCTTATCTATTATAAAGGTATATTTATCCAATTAAAGCCTCACACACTTGCAGTAACATTGTGCTAATTCCGCTAAACTTCTGAATTCTACTAGTGTCCTTACTTCCTCCAAATTTCTCATTGCTTTGACTTCGGATCTGAAAATCACATTAGAATTTGACTTAATCTAATTGGAATCGATTTCCATCTAACTGGCCATAAGTTGGTAAAATTAACCAATTAACTCTTTTAATTGATCAATCAAACCAAGTGATGACTAGCTAAATGAAATTGGAGACCAATTATATAAAGTCAATTTGGCTATAGTCACTTCTTTCAAGAACCGAGATCGCAATCATTTGGAGTATCAACAGGAATATTAATAACACACGGAAGTATATTTTTGCCTTTAAAAGTAGGGTATTTCTAAAAATTTGGGCAGCATCTCCTCTACATTATGGACTACCAGTTGGACTCAAGCCGACACCAACAATCAACCAATCCAAATTAATCCACCACCATGAACTCTTCATTTCACCATACTTTAGAAAATATCATACTGATATCTACATATACTACTGACTAGCATAGCATACATCTTTTTATCAAACTAGGGACATAACCATACCTTTCATTTATTCCTTCAAAATATCTCGGAACCTCATTAGTGAATATAAAATTATTCTGTTATTTCTCAAAAACTTTATTCCAAGATTCTTCTAGTTTATTAATTTGTTTTCAAGCTTTCTAATTAACAATTCATATCACTTATACCTGTTCATAAATCCGTTCTAAAGAAATCTTTTAATCTTATTTTCCATGGCTCAAACTTGTATATGGATGCTTTTAAGAACCTATACTGCATATTTTAACCGATCAAACAAATCCTCTACCCTTGAGAATATACGCCTCTTCTCATTAGTTAACTTGTCTAATTTATGATAACCAACACATGGTCTCAACCAATATTATCATAGTATGTGAGTATTCATTTAGTTTCAAAGCGTTACTTCTTAAGAAATTTCGCAATTGGATCACCATTTCTTCATTTCCACTTATGTCTTTCTATACGGAAACTTCATCGCTGGCTCAGCTATGAGCGTCAAATTTACCATAACTCACTTACTTGTGTTGAATATCCTAACAATTCCTTGAAGAACACGCTCAAAATTTATTTGTAACTAGAATTTTTTCGATCTTGAATCTTCAGGACAAGTATCTCCCACATGATTGGAGTGTGCTTCATCTTCTTATGTATTAATCGCCTGTCTGGATCATTATTGAGAATTCCTTCATCTACTTCTGTTGTCTCGTCAATCATTCGCCTCGTATGATGTACGTAACTTTACTTTCTTATTTTTCTAGTTAATTTATCTCATATGGGCCGCTAATTTCTTCAATTCACGCCAAAATCTCAGACTTGAAATGTATCATATATACAGATTTTCGCTTCTGATTTGATGTCGTTGTAACAACTGCGTTATTGGCATAATGATTCGCATATGTCCACCATTTATTGGCTTGCAAGCATCTTTATACTCAACAAGTAATTCCATCTTCTACATGAGGTTATTTCACTTCTTTTAGAACGCTCAAAGATTAGATTTTACACAAGAAGAGAATTTATATATATGATTCTGATTGAAAACCTTTTGTAAAGAACAAGAGTACAAGGAAACAATCGGAAAGATCCATAAATCAATAAGTCATAATTAAAGAGGAAAGAATGAATTATGATTTAGATAGGAATGAGACAACCATATTTATAATCAAGATGGCCAGTCTTTCATACTATATGGCATACAGCACATTATTAGGTGGCGTCCCACCAGACTCTTCGTCATTTCGACAAAGCGTCACATCATAACACTGCTTGTCTCGATCAAAAAGAAGTATTCTGAGAAAAGAAATAATTTGAAAAGGGATACGATAAATTTTCTTTCCTTCTTGTCTCATATATTTATCACTGAGAGAAGCTCACACGTATTCAAGAATCAAGAAGAGTATACGCAGTCGTGGAAAAGAATGACACCGTTGGTCGCCATCTACGTTTCGTTTATGCACGCTTTCAGGGCTCGTTCGAGTAACAGATCTCAGATCCACGTCAGATGATAGATACAGAATGTCTTCTGGAAATACCTTTAACATTTTAACAATCTGAGCATAATTGTCTTCTCATTGGATTTGCCGT